>NC_056732.1:1722401076-1722478576 GCF_019279795.1 Protopterus annectens | reverse complement strand
TGATTGAGTGCTTAGGATGTTATTATTAATGTGATAATTTGTGGGGATGTCACTATCCCCAAAGGGAATGATGATGCATTGTTTGGTATTCAGCTTGAGGAAATGTTTCTGGCACCAGTCATTTGTCTGAGTGAGACCCTCTTGGAGGATGTCCACATCATTAGCGGAATGGATGACAGCACCCAGCTTGCAGTCATCTGCAAACTTGGTCAGCCATAGCCCACTGGTTTTGGCCTGTACCTCAGAAATGTATATCCCAAATTAACAGGAGACCCAAGACTGAACCCTGGGGTATGCCACTTGTTACGAGTCTACTGCTTGAGGTGGCTTCCCCTATTTTGACTAAGTGGATTCTATCAGTGAGCCAGTTTGCCACCCACCTGGTAACATATGGACTGATGCCTAGTTGAGAGAGTTTATCTATTATGCCCGAGCGGGGAATAGTGTCAAATGGCTTTGGCCAGGTCAAGGTAGGAGGTGTGCACCATCTTTCCCTCATCCATGGCTATGGTGACTGTCTCAAAGAAGTCGACCAAATTTAGCAGACATGACCTCCCCTTGACAAAGCCAAACTGTGTGGGATCAAGTGTTTGGAGGTTGCCAATGTCCTTATTAATAAGGTCCATGATAATCCATTATATGGCCTTGCAGATCAGGCTAGTTAGGCTGATGGGTCTATAATTTTCCAGATCGATGGATGCTCCACCTTTGTGTAAAGGGATGACAGTGGCTGTCCTCCACTCAGCTGGGACAAAGCCAGTACTCAAGCTTTGGTTGAATAGGGTGCGTAATGCTGCTGCAAGTTCCTGCCTGAGTTCACGTAGGATGCAGCCTGGGATGTTATCGGGTCCCATGGAGGCTGTATTTTTTGCCTTTGAGAGAGCAGTGATCACCTGTTCCCTATATATACAGGGAATGGGGCAGATACTGGGGATGTCCTGATTTACTGATGGGGGGACAGAGGGGTGAAGTTTTCAATGAATTTGTCAGCCAGCAAGTTTGATATATCTATGGCATTTGTATATGTGGTGTCCTTGACCACCAGTTCTGAACAGATCCGAGTGCTTCCTTTGAGGTTGCGGACATATGTGAAGAAGGCCTTATGACTATCTCTAGTATATGTGGCCAATTTGGACTCGAAGTTTGCTTTGGAGGATTTCACTAGTGCTCTTATTTGCTTGTTCAGGTTAAGAGGACATTGCTTTCAATTGGGCACCTACTCCTTCTTGGTCTTGGACAGCAAATTTTTCCTTTTGTTATAGAGTTTATTTATTGCAGAAGTCCACCAGACAGGTTTACTCTTCCTTGTGGAGGATGACTTAGTCTTGTCAGGTATTCCTGATTCCATGCATCTATATAAATCCTCGTATAGTGCTTTGGTGTAGTTTTGGATATTGGTGCCAGTTCCTACAGAGGGGGAGAGGGCTGTGAAGCTGTTTATACCATCCCTCAATCAGCTTTGGAGAAGTTTTTATGTCTGATCCTAACTGGGGGGGGGGGGGGGGGGTGGGGGAGACAGTGACTTTGAAAGTGACCACTTTGTGGTCAGATCTCACCAGGGGGGATGATACTATAGGGATGCTGCAGTGGTTACTCATGTTGGCTAATACCAAGTCAAGATATTATCACTCCTTGTGGGGGTATCGACTATCTGTTCCAAGACTTTGCATTGACAAAATCAAGGAATCTTTGAGTATTTGCATTCTGGCATGAGTAGTTCTTCCAGTCTATGTTTGGGAAGTTAAAGTCACCCAGGATCAGGGTAAAGTGTTGAATCTTGATAGATTTGAAAAGGTCCAAATAGGTGGATTGGGCATTTTGAGTCAGATTTGAAGGATGGTAGCTAGATATGATTTGAATAGGGATTTTGGCAATGGTTAACTGAACCTGGGGTGTCTCCTGTGCATTATACTGTTTGACCGGCCTGGAGGTGTGTATGTATTTAATGTATATTGAAACTCAACCCCCTTTGCCTTTACTCCCCACAGTTTGGGGTCTGAATGTATGATAGGATGAGTAACCAGGTAAGGTTGGGGTGCTCTCTGCAGCTTTGAACCAGGTTTCTGTGACTGCACAGATATCAGAATTTTCCAGGGTTAAGAATACTTGCAATGTGTGCAGTTTCATGTTTAGACTCCTTGCGTTTAGCAGCATGACCTTCAATTTGTGTTTTGTTGAAATTTTTATGTTGGTAGTTTTAACCTCATCACTTTTCCTAAAAAAGACACTATAGGGGAATCAAGAGCTTTTACCAGAAACCTGAAGCCCAGGTGAGACAGATGCAGGCCATCTCTGGCAAAGCATCATGGTCTGTCAATCATATCTTCCCAGGCTGTCAGGTACTGGATCCCCCTGGAATGACACCAGAAACTAAGCCCATTGTTAAAGTCAGTCATTTTCTGTTTGTATTGGGGCATCATTCTGGGTGACAGCAGAATGCTGCTTAAGGCTAGGGACATACCTTCCTGGGGCACATAATCAGCGAGCTCAATCATGTCTCTCTTCAAATAGTCCAGAGAGGCATGTCTCAAGTCATTCACACCAGCATGGAGTATCACAGAGTTATAACAGTACCTGTTGTTGAGAGACTTGAGTGCATGTGTGATATGGTGGATTCTGGCACCTGGCAGACAACTAACTGTGACTTTCTCCTTATCCAGCCTGCTGAGAGGCACATCTGTGTGTCTCACAATGGAGTCTCCTATGACTAATATGTTGGGTTTATGGTGAATCCTTAGTGGTTGTGAGGCATAGGTGTGTGGACTATGCATGATATGTGGTGTGGAGGGCTGTGGAGATTGCATGTGTGTTTGCCTCGGAGGTCTCCTTTGTTTGGGTATGTTTATGTGGAGGACCTCCACATATGTAGGTGGGTGTTGTGTAGGTGTGGGTGGTGTTTGAAGTGTAGTGATTGTGTTGATAACCTTTTCAGTGCCAGAGGTACTGGCTTGAGGGGGAGAGAGCTTGGACTGTAGGTTCCTAATGTAATTGCATTTCTCACAGATTGTGTTCCTAGATGGTAGCAGTAGATGGTTGTCTGTGTACATGAGGTAGTTGCTACAATGTCTCAGGACGCCCATATCAACCAGAGTGGCAGGAGTAACTGTAGGAAATTGTCCATCCATATTTGTCAGAATCTGAGGGAGAAAGGCCATGGAGAGCTAAGGGTGGGCCTAAACCCCAAGTGCTTAAACCAATACAAAGAGCTTAGAATAACACATAACAAAAACCACAACAGCTCACTCGTTGAGACCCAAATAAGGGTATGAGTTCAGCAGATGAGAGTTCCAAATATAATTATGATAGATGTGATGGAATAGTATAACTGAATAGAACACCGGAATCACTGTTGTTAAACCAAAGTTGTTTAATAATAATGCTTCCCAAAGGACATACGTTTTCGAGCTTCTTCCTCAGAACATACATACTGATACTTTGATACTGCTTTTATACATCACCTTAAAATTGGATAATTGAATAATTTAATTTAATTAATTGATCAATTGCCCTTAAGATGAAAAATAAACTTTAAAAACACATGTAATATTTGATAAACACTTTAAATAGTTAAAATTTGTTGCAATAAAAAATGAATTAAAAACAATGAATAAAAAGTAAACTAAATGTATATAGAGAATGCATAGAAGATTATATTTAATTCTTCAATAGTAATAAATGTAAAATGAATATGTAATCTTTGTCACCATCTGGTGGACAGACATAAACATGACAATTTTACAACTTAGCAGCTCTCAGTTTTAATACTGGAGCTAGTGACAACATATCATTCAAACCTGGTTCCCTGGTGACATCAAGAACAATTTGCCAGTACAGTTCCCTATATTCCAGTTTAGTTTCCCACATGCCACCCCTGATTTCTTTGGGCACTATTTCAAGAACAAAAAAATGAAAAATGGAATTCACACAATTTTGAGAATGTCTGAATAGGGCATTGTTAATGTTTCCTTTCCTCATTTCGTAATAGTGCTCATAGATTCTGGATTTCAGTTTCCTTTCAGTTTTACCTACATAAAAGGAAGAACAGGAGTGGCATGTGGCAATATATATGACCCCTTGTGTATTACAATTTGCAAAGGCTGTACTGTGGATAGTTTTGTTACGGTTAAATATAGAGAGATGTGAACCAGTTTGAATGTATTGGCACTGGGAACATAATCCACATTTAAAAGTTCCCTTTTTATGGCAGATGGTGTTAGCAGTGCCCTGTCCTCCATATTCAAAAATATTTTTTAAATTTGTATCTCTCCTGTATATATATAGGGAACTGTACTGGCAAATTGTTCTTGATGTCACCAGGGAACCAGGTTTGAAAGATATGTTGTCACTAGCTCCAGTATTAAAACTGAGAGCTGCTAAGTTGTAAAATTGTCATGTTTATGTCTGTCCACCAGATGGTGACAAAGATTACATATTCATTTTACATTTATTACTATTGAAGAATTAAATATAATCTTCTATGCATTCTCTATATACATTTAGTTTACTTTTTATTCATTGTTTTTAATTCATTTTTTATTGCAACAAATTTTAACTATTTAAAGTGTTTATCAAATATTACATGTGTTTTTAAAGTTTATTTTTCATCTTAAGGGCAATTGATCAATTAATTAAATTAAATTATTCAATTATCCAATTTTAAGGTGATGTATAAAAGCAGTATCAAAGTATCAGTATGTATGTTCTGAGGAAGAAGCTCGAAAACGTATGTCCTTTGGGAAGCGTTATTATTAAACAACTTTGGTTTAACAACAGTGATTCCGGTGTTCTATTCAGTTATACTGTTCCATCACATCTATCATAATTATATTTGGAACTCTCATCTGCTGAACTCATACCCTTATTTGGGTCTCAACGAGTGAGCTGTTGTGGTTTTTGGTTTTGTTTTTTCACTCATACCATCCATATTTTGTTTCAAGTCAAGTTTTGATGGCGGAGACTCCAGGGGCAGAGACCAGCAAAGAGTCCACAATCTCCGAGAAAGGGGAACTATGTAAGGTAATCGGACAATTGTCCCAACTAGTTGAACTACTTACACCAGTTTGTTCATCCATTACAGCTTTGCTAAACGAATGCATCAACACCTCCTTACTGCCTAAACCCACTACAGGAACGGTTCCTGTTTCTTTAACTACGGGCAGTTTACTTCCGGGTTTGGAATGCAATTTTAATGGCGAACGCTCAGTTCCTTCTGCATCTGTTGTGGTGGACAATGGCGATCATGTAGCACCTATTTCTATGCCTGATATCAATGACTTTGATGAGTTCCCTCGACTCCTACGCACGGGGGCTTCGGATGGCTGTGATAATACCAGTGGACATTTTTTTCCAACAAAGGATCCTAGAAGTCAACGCGAACAGCGTTCTACTCCTAAACAAGGTGACTTTAACAACAAATGTACACCATTTGATTTACAAGCATTTTTACATAAAAAATTCAATATTTATGAAGGTACCAAAGATTTACATATAACTTCACCCTCTGTTTCATATAAAGAAAATCTTGATGTTTTATATTTTTATGTTGAAAAATATGAGAGACTGGGTTGTGATTCAACCTATTTACAGGAATGTGTCAGTAAGGGTATTGTTCCCAACGGCCTACGAGTGTGTAAATACCCTAACCGGGTGGAAGAAAACTCAGTATTCCACAAGGAATTAATCCAAATATTTGACAATTGTGGAATAGAAATAGTCAAAGCTATTATAGCTGAGAATAATAGGGTCAGGGAACATTTATTCAATAAAATAATGCAAGTCAACACAAAAATTACTAGTGATCTATTATATAATGTGGAATCAGAGAGGTCAATATATCATAGTATTTTTAAAAATATTGAAAAGGATTGTTTTCTAAACATGAAAAGGAAAGCCTCTAAAATGGAGAGGGATATACAGGCTTATCAATCAGGGAATGCATACCCTAAACCCAGACCACACAATTCTTTTCGGGGTGAATTAGTGGCCAACCATGATTCATCAAACACAAATTGTGATAATATTTCTAATCACAGTGAGAGAGAAACAAATGAAGTAGATTTCCCTTTAGAATATGTACCCCCACTACGCAGGTCGAACAGGTTACGGAACCGTTCACCTGTACATTACAATCAACCCTACTACCAACCCAGGATGAATCGCAGGTAGTGAATCAGGTGGGTGATGTTATTCAACAGAATGTGAATATATATGAATATAAACACTATAAGATCTTTAATTATGGTATCCTGAATATCACAACTGAACTTTTTGAATTATTTATAAAAGGCTTTAAATTCATTCCTTTAAGAAAGACTAACATTTCTAGGGCCATTGTAGATCTTAAAATGTTTTTAAGAAAACAAAATTTAGATATTATGTTTGGTAACAAATCTTCTAATCCTGTGAATTCACCCTATACTAATTTTGAAGTACCTTTAAAGAAAAGGAGTGTATTCAATCCCCCCTTACATCCCCAATTAAAGAATTTAGAGCGTGTTATGGAGAGAGAGATTAGAAACACTATTAGTTCTCACCATGTTTTTTCAAATCTATCTAAAAATGAACAGGTACTTTTATCCAATCTGAGGGGTAACAGAAACATCAGAATAATGCAACCCGACAAGGGAGGTGGGGCTGTTGTGATGGACCTAATTCTTTACGAATCTAAGATGAAACAGTGTCTATACAATACTTCCAATTATTCAAAAGCCTCCTTAAATGAAATAAACATTTCCAAAAGCAAAATCAATATCATATTGAATGATTTATTATTGGAAGGTACCATTGATTTGGACACTTACAATTATCTCCACAACCAACATCCAAGGGTACCCTCAGTTTTTGGGATACCTCAGGTCCACAAGGACGCCCATGATCCACCTTTGCAGCTTATTGTGTCCTCTGAGGGTTCCATCACTACCCCTTTAGCTAAGTATGTTGATGTGAAATTAAAAGGTTTATCCAACCGGGGAACAACTGTAATTAAAGATTCCTGGGACTTTTTAAGACAGGTGAAGGCCAACCTTTTTTCCAAAGATATTATTTGTATTACTTTGGATGTAGTTGATCTTTTTGGTTGTATACCTCATGACACTGGGCTGGCCTGGCTTGAGGAATGTATATTGTACCATGGTGACTTGTGTGACGATACATTCAGGACTTGTATGGTTTTAATGGAAACTGTCCTTAAACACAATTTTATGTTTTTTCAGGGAGAATTTTATAAGCAGGAGAAGGGTGTGGCCATGAAGACCAAATGCTCCCCCACTTATGCCAATATTGTTTTGACATGGTGGGAGATACAATACATTATTTCCAGTGAATATAGTAATTCCTGGGTGTTTTACAAACGTTTTCTGGACGATATTATTATTTTCTGGACAGACACCCTGGAGAGGTTTTATGAATTTTTTGAATACATAAAATCCAGTACCAGTTTTCTTGATTTTACATATAGTATCAATTATGATGAATGTAGTTATTTGGATGTTTCTCTAAGGAAGGGTGATGACCACTTTATTTCTAAAGTATACAGGAAACCTACCTTCTCTAATTCTTATCTTCATTTTACTAGTGGTCATCCATTTGGACAAAAGAAAAATATTTTAAAAGGACAACTCATTAGATCCAGTAGGATGACCTCAGAAGAAGCTGATTTTTTGACAGACAGTAAATTTATTGTTGAGATGTTTAAAGAGAGAGGATATCCGTCTTTTTTGTGTGACGAAATATATGAAGTTGTCATGGAAGGTAGGAAGGACAGATTTTCCCCTATTTTAGGGTGTTATGAATCCATTGATACTACCCAACCTGTATCAACAGGAACCCCCACTGTCAATGTTCCATCTATGACAGTTGATAATTTTTCTACTGCTTATATAATGGATTATACAGGTGATGCATTTCCACTCAAAAGGGTCTTATGTAGGGAATGGGAAAGGTTTCAGGAAATTACTGACTTGGAACATTTGAAGAACAAACCAATAAAATTTGTATACAGGAGAGATACAAATTAAAAAAATATTTTTGAATATGGAGGACAGGGCACTGCTAACACCATCTGCCATAAAAAGGGAACTTTTAAATGTGGATTATGTTCCCAGTGCCAATACATTCAAACTGGTTCACATCTCTCTATATTTAACCGTAACAAAACTATCCACAGTACAGCCTTTGCAAATTGTAATACACAAGGGGTCATATATATTGCCACATGCCACTCCTGTTCTTCCTTTTATGTAGGTAAAACTGAAAGGAAACTGAAATCCAGAATCTATGAGCACTATTATGAAATGAGGAAAGGAAACATTAACAATGCCCTATTCAGACATTCTCAAAATTGTGTGAATTCCATTTTTCATTTTTTTGTTCTTGAAATAGTGCCCAAAGAAATCAGGGGTGGCATGTGGGAAACTAAACTGGAATATAGGGAACTGTACTGGCAAATTGTTCTTGATGTCACCAGGGAACCAGGTTTGAATGATATGTTGTCACTAGCTCCAGTATTAAAACTGAGAGCTGCTAAGTTGTAAAATTGTCATGTTTATGTCTGTCCACCAGATGGTGACAAAGATTACATATTCATTTTACATTTATTACTATTGAAGAATTAAATATAATCTTCTATGCATTCTCTATATACATTTAGTTTACTTTTTATTCATTGTTTTTAATTCATTTTTTATTGCAACAAATTTTAACTATTTAAAGTGTTTATCAAATATTACATGTGTTTTTAAAGTTTATTTTTCATCTTAAGGGCAATTGATCAATTAATTAAATTAAATTATTCAATTATCCAATTTTAAGGTGATGTATAAAAGCAGTATCAAAGTATCAGTATGTATGTTCTGAGGAAGAAGCTCGAAAATGTATGTCCTTTGGGAAGCGTTATTATTAAACAACTTAGGTTTAACAACAGTGATTCCGGTGTTCTATTCAGTTATACTGTTCCATCACATCTATCATAATTATATTTGGAACTCTCATCTGCTGAACTCATACCCTTATTTGGGTCTCAACGAGTGAGCTGTTGTGGTTTTTGTTTTTGTTTTTTCACTAATAACACATAACAGTTTAGACAGGCTATAAACAAGCAGTAAATAAATGCAATAGAAAAGATGCAGTTGAACACTTTAGAGAACAGGCAGTAATTAGCAGGAAACAGTAAAGCAAGATGAAGTAACAGTAGTAGGAAGAAACACAAATTAGAAAAATATAAGTAGCGGAATAAAGTGTCTTTTTTGTATATATAAAGTAAGAAGGGAGAGAGCAGGAACAGAAGACAATTCAAGAATAAGGGACTAAGGTGTTTGGCCTTCCCGAATGATCTCTGCATTAGGTAGAATGAGCTAAAGAGATGGGACTGGGAGGGGTGTCCCAGATCAAATTTATAGTAGTGGTGGGCAACTGCAAAAGCCACTAACTTTAAGAAAAGAACAGGAATAGAGTGAGAGGATGGGGGAAAACCAGTTTCAGCACAGATCAGAAAACAATGCCAGCACATATATAAATAATTCAGTCAAGCAAAAATTAAGACAGTACAGAACTCTGAACAGTTAAAAAAGTGCCAAAAATATACGTATCAGCTCTATATTTGCAGATTGTTTAGAAACACTCTCAGTCAGAACACAAGGAGATTCTAGCAATGCTATGCAGGAATTTACAAACAGGGAATATTTTTATACCAGCAAGCCTTGAAGCAATCAGATAACACAAAAGCTGTTAGACCAGTTTTACCAACTTTAAGAACACAACAGGAATCCTAGTATGAACCTATGACCCTATGAATCTATGAATCTATGATGTATAAAAACACCTGTCAGGTGTCTGTCAAGCCTTTTGTCAACTTGAGAGTCATTGATGGTTCACAAAACATTGCTAAAGCTTGTGTCTGATATTCCATATACAGCATCCTTTGGTATGCAATGACCCTCCATATACAGCATCCTTTGGTATGCAATGACCCATCCTATGTGGTGAGCACTAACAGGTTGGTGTTACTCCTCACTAGAACATAAATATTTAGTAATATAGTGAAAATGTTCTAAATAAAAGGGAACTTTATTCATTAGATTCTGTCTGTGTGAGTGCCTTGATAACCGCTACATTTGTAATTTACTCCATGCACATTAGCTACTTGAGACAGTACTGTGTTGCATGACACCATAACTACATGATGGCCATAGCCAGAATCCTTTACAAGGCCACAGACATGAATGGCAATAGGCTGGCAGAATCACTCACATAGGGGGTTAATTTGAAGTAACTGGCATGCATTTGTATTACCAACTGATTATCCTTAGTCAGGCTGCCCCATGTTCATGCGTCTGTGTGTATGTGTATGCGATACCCTGTGTATGAGTGTAGGGCTGTTTTGTGTCTGGACTATGTCTAGGTTTACATAAGAAAAATGAAGGAGATCTTGGATAAGGATGAGAATTATTGTCTTATTTCTAAAAATGAAATTAATATACAGTATAAAAAGATGGACATTATTTTAGAGGACAATTTATTGACTGGACTAATAGATATGCCACTATATAATTATTTTAATGTAAAAAAAACAGGTATACCGGGTATTTTCGGAATACCCAAAGTACATAAATCTATACTTGATCCTCCACTCAGACCCATAGTTGCTTCCCATGGATCCAAAACCCAACCCATGGCAATATATGTGGATACCATAACTAAACCTATATATTCCAAATGGAAACATATACTAAAAGATTCCTGGGATTTTTTAAGCAAAGTCGGAAAATGTGCATATTCGGAAAATGTATTCTTTATTACTATTGATGTTAAAGAATTATTTTCTGTTATTCCTCAGGGTATTGGGTTGGAGTGGTTTGAAAAAATATTGCTAGAGATGGACTGGCTCTCACCCTTGGATTTTAGAAATGTTTTATTGAATATGGAACTTGTTTTAAAATACAATTTTATATACTTTGAGGGTGATTATTATCACCAGAAGGAAGGGGTGGCCATGGGGTCAGCTTGTGCCCCTATATTTGCAAATACTATTATGTTGTATTGGGAAAGAAACTTTATTTTTAATACTGAATATAACCAACACATAGTGGATTATTATAGGTTTTTGGACGACATCTTTATCCTTTGGAAAGGTACAAGACAGGAAATAGAGGAGTTTGTAGAGTACATTAATAGTACAACTTCATTTTTGAAATTCACACACAATATTGATACTGATGAGGCCCATTTTTTGGACATAAGACTGATTAAGGATAAGATTAACAAATGTTACAAATCCCATATATACAGGAAGGAACACTTTTCGAATGCCTACCTGCATTACAACAGTGACCACCCTAAGCAGTTAAAGAAAAATATAGTTAAGGGTCAGATGATTAGGATGGCCAGAATGATTTCAGACAATGTTGAATTCGCTAAGGAGATTGCCTTTCTGGAAGGTTTGTTTAAGGAAAGAGGGTACCCGATGGAGATGGTCTCCTCAGTGAAGGAATATGTGGTTTTAGGAAGAAACACAAGAAAATATATTCCACTTTTAAATTCTGAAACTGCGGTTATTGAAAATTCTGGTGATAACGATAACACCTTGATGGTTGAGGAAATTAAGTATACCCCATATTTAACTACAACCTATTTTTATGGTACAGGGTGGTTTAGAAGAAGTATGAATGAAATTTGGGACATGTTTAAACACGTGGCCACTAGAACAGAGGTTTTTAAGAGTAATTTGAAATTTAGTTTTAGAAGAAATTTTAACATTAAGAATATAGTGGAAAGAAAAGGGACCTATATAGATGGGGCAAGTAGGAAACATGGAACTTTTAAGTGTGGGAGGTGTGCCCAATGTTTATATATCCATGAAAGTAAGGAAGTTAGTATATCCAGTATTCCCCTCAAGTTAACATCTAAGCATTACAGTAGTTGCTACACAAAAGGAGTAGTGTACTTAGTGTTCTGTAAAGAATGTGAAAGCTATTACGTTGGAAAAACGGAAAGAAAATTAAAAAATAGAATTTATGAACACATTAGAGATATCAACAGACGTAACGAGAATAATGCTTTATACAGGCATGTGATGAAATGTGAAAAAGCTGATTTTAAATTCTGGGTTCTGGAGGTGGTAGGACCATTGGAGAGAGGGGGTGATTGGGAAACCAAGGTAGAATACAGAGAAATGATTTGGCAGCTTAAATTGAATGCATGTTGTGATAAAGGTCTAAACGACCACATTTCTATTACCCCAGCTCTTAAGCTATTGGCCGCAGACCCCAAGATTACAAAATAATATATAATAAAATAATACAAGACAATACAATTTATTTGTATACAACAACATAACAAAATTAAGCAAGTTACACAAATAATACCAATTTTATTTCTTTGGATATTTTACACCCACGTAGAGTTTTAACCTTGATATGTACAATATTAATATTTATATTTATATATTTAAATCATATATTTATATATATATATATATATATATATATATATTTATTTATTTATTTATACATTTATAGCTATGATTAATAAATTTGCATATGTATATATTTATATATTTATTTATAAATTAATGTAAATCTGCATGTATGTTCATCAATATTTTTATTTTTATTGTTATGCACTCATAACTATGATTACTATATATAATCATATTATGTGCACATATATATTTTTACATGCTCAATTTATTAATTGATGTCTTGGTATATTTGCAGAACATGATGAAATCAACATTGAGCATAACAGGTCCCATTTTATTTTCACTGATTTTAACTGATTTTTATATAAACATTAACGGTTCACCTTGTCCCTCATAAGCTTTTAGTTGTAGGCACTTTATGAGTTTGTTTAGGAATGTTTAGGTATTTAAATTTATCATATCAAATCTTGGTGAGACTATGTATTTTGTACTGGTATCTCAATGTGCATTTTAGTTTAATATTCAGCCTGTGACTGATGTATATGTTTTTAGGTATTGTTGGTTCTGTTTCTGTTATTTGATTTTGTTATTTGATTTGGGTTTGATTTTTAACAAGATGGTTAATGTGCTTTGCTAGGAATCAACACTCTACATTATGTATGTCTTTTCAATGAGCGCTACTTAACAACTTTTTTTAGTAGCGCTATGGCTTTAAGACTGACAAGCTCTTGAATTCTTTGATTGTCAATTAAAGAAAATGGTGAGTGTATATATAGCGCATTTGAACTACTTAAATTATTCTGATGAAGTCTCCGTTGTAGGAGACGAAAGCGCTTAATCGATCCAGATTTTTGTTTATGGACTTTGGTTTTTGTGACATTTTGGATTAAAGTATTTTGCACCTATCGAGTGGTCTGCCTGCTTCAACTGTAGAAGGATATCCTTTATTGTGCCGGAGACTTTTTTCGTTTACATTTGTTGGTGTGTTGCTTTTGGATTACTCATAGGTAAATAAACAACCCAAAGCACTGAGTAGAGGAATAGTCAAGCACCGAGCAGCTGAGATAATAAACCAAGTTGGTCAGCAAATCACAAATTTTAAGAGGAATACCCCAAAAATCTGGATATTGTGCGAAAATCTGGACAGTTGAGAGGTGCAGAAGAGCATTGCTTTAGCATGACTGGATGCCACAGAAGGTGGTAACACCTCCCCAGGCAGACAGGTTCTTGTCTGATGAAGTCTGTTGTATTTGACGAAAAACGCTGTATGACTGTTTTGCATTTCACATCTTGTGGATTTTGTGACCTACAATAAACTTGGTTTATTATCTCAGCTGCCCGGTGCTTGACTATTCCTCTACTCAGTGCTTTGGGTTGTTTATTGGCTGTTTTTTGCACTGATCTTTCATTTATTTTTTGCTCATAGGTAAATACTATATCATCAGTCTGCAGACTGTTATAAACCTAGCCAATAAAGAGTGGTCAGAATTCAGCTTTGCACCTTGTATTTGTGAGGTAAAGACCTTAACAGTTATGCCCACCCACCTGTGAGTAATAAGCTATTCCATTTCCAATGAAAGGAGGCTGTACCTTATGTATGAGCATGGGACTGTTCCATTTCAGAAGAAAGAGAGCTGTTCCATGTCTGTGTGTATGTGGCTGTTCTTTTGTATGGGTACTGCACTCACCCATGTACATATGTAGAGAAGTGTTCCATATCTGTGTGCAGGGGGCTGCATTATACGTATGCGTAGGGTACTGTTTCATGTGTGCCACTAGATGGCTATTCCATGACTGTGACGAGGTAGTCATAACATGTTAGTGGGAGGAAGATATGTGTGTATGTATTTTATTTATTTATTTATTTCACATTTGTTAGCCGTTGTTAGTCCAACTGAGTTTGCAAGCAAACCCATTTTCAGTGGAGACCCGATGGGAAAAGCCCCAGCAAACATAAGTAAAGATAAAGTGACAATATACAAATATTAAATAACAATCACAATGCAAAATAATTGTAAAACAGAAAAGGTTATTAACTCTTTATTAACTGTTTGCATTGCATTGATAGTATGTAACCCATTTTCAGTGGAGACCCAAGGGGAAAGAGCCCCAGCAAACATAAGCAAAGATAAACATACAGGACAAAAACTATTAAAAGCAACACTGCAAATATGAAATTAATTATAAAGAGAAAAATAAAAGAAAACAAATATGAACATTAAGGGCTGCACTGATAGTAGTGGACTAAAATGTACTACATATGAGTGTAAAAAACTAAAAGATAATCATTGTTCAAAAGAAGGACAATATATAGACACTGATAGGAAGTGGGGGGAAAAGATAAATAGTGTGGAAAATGGGAGGGGGCTATAGTAGTAGAGCTGAGAGTTTAGGAGATTAGTTTAAGCAGAAGTTACAAAGAAAGAAAGAAAGTTAGGAAAGGCAACAGGTTATAGAGTGGGAGAGACTAAGACTATGTGTGGTCATGCAACAGGTTATATAGTGGGAGAGACTAAGACTACGTGTGGTCAATGCAACAGGTTATACAGTGGGAGAGACTAAGACTACGTGTGGTCAATGCAACCACATAATTTTAAGTTTAATAGGTGGGATTTAAGCTCCTTTTTAAAACAGGGAAAGGAAAGGTTAGATCTAATATGGAGAGGGAGTTTGTTCCAATTTAGTATGACAGAGTGTTTGTAAAGTAGTCTGCCAATATTCTGTTTGGGTTTATAAACTGAGGGAGGATGCTGATCAGTACTCCAGAGAGGCTTGGGGGGAGACTAGGGAGTAACATGGAAGGGGAGAGCAGGGCATGTGTGTTTATGAGAGATGAAGGGTTAATCTATCTTGGTTTTTGTTTTCTTCTTGAAGATGACCATCAGCTGCCACCAGCATCTCTCCTTGTTGTGCACAGGGTTTGCTGGATCCACCCTAACCTCTCCTAAGCTCAACTCACCCATGTCTGGGGCTGGAGAGGAAATTGAGGTCACTGACACAGCATCATAAATGTGGTTATGGAATGTGTCCTAACCACCATCACCCTGCTGCAGCCTTGCTAGCTCCGCAATTGGTGCCATAGTGAGGTACAAGCATGCTTCCACTAGTGCATAGCTGCCCAATGTAGAGGTATACCACTTGCAGCACAGAGACTGACAATCTTTTAATGTTGCTACTGCAGTAAACCTAGGCTGCCTCCTTACTCCAAGGATGGACATGCCAGTGTTGACCTGTCACTCACATACTCCCCTTCTCATCCTTTTCAATGCCACTGAGACTAGTCCAACATGGGTCTTCTAGGACACAGTAAGGGCTTTATCTCTCTGTGCCATGGGGCCAAATTATACTGTGTTTGATTAGCAAGTTGTGCCATGTGCCTAGGTAGAGGATGAACCATGAGGTGGCAGGGCACTGCTCCATATGTGTGGGTTTTGAGCTGTTTCATGTGTATTGATAAGGGCTGTACCATGTACAGCTCCATATGCGTGTGTTGAGCTGTTCCATGTGTATTGGTAAGGGTTGCACCATGTACTGCTCCATATTTGGCTGTTGAGCTGTTCCATGTATACTGATAAGGGCTGTACCATGTACCACTCCATATGTTCTGTTAGTGGGCTGTACTGCAGTAGGATGACCATTCCATGTATGCAAATGCAGAGCTGTCCTGTGACTGATTTTGGACTGATCCATTCCCATCCAAGATGGGTAAGGGGCTACACTAAATTAAGGGTGTGGGTATGTTCCCATGTGTATAAATTGGGCTATACCACATATACATGATTAGGAGTTGTTATATACGTGTCAGTAAAAGGCTGTGCTATACATGGGGCTGTACTATGTGTGTGGATAGAGAACTGTTTCATCTTTTGGTAGGAGGTTATTCTCTCTTTTTAAGTGGGGGTGTTGTATAATGTTATCAGGTAGAGACCTAGTCCATTTTTGTGAGTGATGTACCACCACAATGATTAGAGGGCTGTGCCATGTGTGGGTACTGGACAATTCCAAGAGTAAGTGGCTAAGGATGTTCTGCATAGGGAACTGTTCAGTGTATATGGGAGAAGGATATTCCATGCCTGTGGGTAAGTATTGTGAGAAACAGACCCATTACTGCAGATCCAGCGGCACTTTTATCACCTGGGCTTCAGATTTCACTTGTTTTTTTTTCCCTCTGTGGTTTTCCTTGACTGAAACTACATAGAGCTATTTGATGTTTTGTAACTCTTTGGAGCTTTTCACCTAGGCCTCCACTGAAAATGGGCATTCATTACTCAGCTGGACTTGTCAACAGGTGTCTATAAATAAATAAATAAAATTAGTTTCCATTTGGGACTCAGACCCATGATCTCCTGCACACTAAACTGGATTTACTGTCATTGGACAGATGGCTGTTGAGCTTTCCCTTAAAAGGTGTTTCATCTTCTTTGTTAAGAATTCTGTTGGTTCTGGTGTTTTTACCATCCTGGATACAAGTACCATTTGACCAAGGTATGAGACAGATAAATTACAAGTTTAGAGAAACTTTTAGCATTCAGGATTCAGATTTCACTTGTTTTTCATTGGTTATTTCACTTGCTTGACTGCTACTCACCACACAGAGGTTCGCTTGGCTTTGTCTTCAGGTAAGACTCATGGCCTGCATTATATGCGCTTACTGTTTTATTCTCTGCTGGAGTTTTAAAATCGGAACAACAGCTGAGAAAGTCATTTGATTTCTTTCATTGTGTCTGTACTTAAGCTGACTAACTAATATTAATTACCATTTTGAGCTGTTTTCTGCATTGCCTGTTCTGTGTAGGAATTTTATTTTCTTCTTTCTGTAAAGCTATACTTTGAATTTCTGATTTGACCAATCAGTTGGCCTAGTGTTTTGGGCATCCTGGATTTGAAAGGTGCTTGATCTAGGTGAACAACAGATAAATTACTGCAGGGCTAGGAAAACCTTTCACACTTGCAATTTATAATCCGCGTGTTCTTTGTTTCTTATTTTCATTCTTTGACGTTCCGTATTACCCAGAGTTTAACTCAACCTCGTCTTCTGATAAGACTAGAGGCTTGTATTACATGTATTGTTTGTTTTTCTGCTGGCTTTTTAAAATCAAAAAACAAGGAACATGTCATTTAATTTCTTTCTTTGTGTCAGTATTTAAGCTAACTGATGCAACCATTTAGAGTTGCATTCTGCAATACCTGTTCTGTTTATGCATTTTATTTTCTGCTTTGAGTATATATTCTATATTTTCTGCTTTAGGAAATTTTATTTTTTATTTATTTATTTTACAGTTTGTTTACCAGGATAGTCCATTGGGCCGAGAAGAGCCCGTCTTCAACGGAGTCCCAAGGAGAAAAGCTCCATAAAACATTATACAAATTTAGACAAAAAAATAGAAATTAGTAATACTGTATATAGTTTACAGATGAAAAACAACATTTCACTAAATATTTACAAAACATGTCAGAAAGTATTTTCAAGATACCTTATACCTTAGTTTTTCCAGTGGAGAATATAAAAGTAGAAATGAAAGGAGCCTTGCATAGGTATCAGATGAGGGTTATAGCAGGGGTAGAGAGGAGGGGGTAGGAAGAGATTAAGTGTAAAGTAGGAAGAGGGAGAATGGTAATAAGAAGTGGTATATGAGGGGTAAAAGGTGATGGGAGGAAGGGAGGGTAGGGGTAGAGCTAGGTTGGTCAGAGGAAGGAGGAGAGAGCAGGATGAAGAGTGAAAATCAGGGCAGAATGTCCAGAGTAGTTATGTAGGGAGGGAGCAGGAACATTCCCAGAGGGATATGAGATGGGAATGAAGCAAGGCCTTAAAGGTGGAGTGGTTATGGGTGGTGTGAATGAGAGGAGGTACGGCATTCCAGAACCATGCTAGAGAAAAGGATAGTAGTTGTTTACCTGGAGGACGAGCAGGCTTGTGTAATTCAATCAGATTCTGGTTGTTGGATCTCAGAAGTCTATCAGGTAGATGCATTTTGAGTGAAGAGGCTAGGGAGGGGCAGAATGATGGATGGAAGATGAGCTTGTGGGCATGAGTGAGTTGGATATAAGTAAGATGGTTGGGGAGCTCTAGCCAATTGAGTTTGTGGAGGGAATTGCAGTGGTGGGTGGAGGATTTGTAACCATTGGCAAACTTGGATATTTTATTGTAACAGGAAGTGAGTTTAGCCTTTAGGGAAGATTGAAGGTTAGTGAGAAGTGGGGCACCATATAGGAGTGAAGGAATGAGGTATGTAATAGAGAGAACAAACTTAGTAGAGTGGGTGAGGAAGCATTTGTGGTGGTATAGCATACCGGGTTTCTGGTGAGTTTTCTTAATATTCATTTGTAGGTGGATCTTCTTCTTCTAAAGTGTTCATCAATGAGGACACCTAAGAGTTTGGTATGGGATACTATCTCGAGAGAGGTATTGTTTTTTCTGGTAATAGTAAAAGAGTTCTTGTCAATAATGGTGTTTTTGGAGGGAGTAAATATCATAAGTTTAGTTTTTGATGTATTGAGTGCCAAGTGATTGTTTAACATCCAGCGCTTGGTGGAAGAGAAGGCCTCTTGGGTTAATTTTAGGAGGGAGGAGATGGAGGTGGCAGAACAGATGATTGTAGAATCATCTGCATATTGGATAAGGTTAACCTTTGGGATAGGCAGATGGAAGTCATTTATAAAAATGTTGAACAGTAAGGGGCCTAATATTGAACTCTGGGGTACACCTGCGAGGGTGGTAAGAAAGACGGAGGTGGATTTTTTACATTTGACAGCTTGTTGTCTGTCAGAGAGTTAACTAGTGAACCAGTTGATAGAAGAGATGGATAGGTTAAGATTAGAGAGTTTGGATAGAAGAAGGTTATGAGAGATAGTATCGAAGGCTTTGAATAAGTCCAGAAGGAGGGTGGAGACTAGACAGCCAGAACTGCTGGCTTTATTGATGGTTTCGAGGAAGGAGAGGAGAACATTGGTAGTACTGTGGCCAATAAGATCTAAAACCATGCTGTGTGGGGGTGAGCAGATGGTTATTTATTAGGTAGGGTAAAAGTTGCAGGTGGACACATTTTTCTAGTATTTTTGAAATAGGGGATACGATGGCAATAGGATGAAAATTGGGAATATTGTTATTATTGCCACCTTTGTGAAGTGGTATGATGAAGGACTTTTTCCAGAGTTGGGAAACACAGCTTTCTTGGATTGATTGGTTTATTAGAGTGGAGCATGGGAAAGCGATGGCGTCAGCAGCTACTTTTATAAAGTAAGAAGGAAGGTCATCAGGGGCATTACAGCAAGGTTTCAAGTTCATAAGGAGTCTTTTTATGATAGATGTAGAAATGGGTTTGATAGTGAAGTGGGGGGTGAGAGCTGGCTATGTAAGTGGAGGAAGGGATAGGAGAGGATCTGTTGACCTGGTATTTTGGGCATCCTGGATTTAAGTGGTGTTTGATCAAGATGAGACACTGATAAATTACTGCAGGTCTTTGGAAATGTTTTTCACTTTTTAATGGTTCTTTTGCTTCCTTAAATAGTACTTACTACACAGATTTTAGAAGAGCCCATTCTTCTGATGAGACTCAAGGTCTGTATTACATGCACTCAGTGTTTGGCTCTCTACTGGAGTTTTAAAAGCAGATATGAGGAGAAGAAAGTCATTTAATTTCCTTCATTGTTTATGCACTTAAGTTGACTAATTGATATAGCTGTTTAGAGCTGCATTTTACATTGCTTGTTAAGTTTATTCATTTTATTTTCCGATTTGAGAAAAATATATATTTCTATTTTCTGCTTTTAGAAAATCTGTTTGGTGTTTTGTGCATTTTAGATTTAAGTAATATTTGATCTAGTTAAGAGACAAATAAATTACTCCCATTCTAAGGAAATATTTAGCACTCCAACTTCATATTTCACTTATTTTATTGGTTATTGTGCTTCCTTGATGGATACTGTAGATTACAATGTGTGTTGCACCTTTAAGAGCCATTCCTGTCTATGGGCACAAGCATATAAGTACTGAGCATGTGCAAGCAATAATTCAACAAAAAACATGAAGCTATGAGACAAATCATGCTCTAAAACATGTTTTGATAGTGCATTATTCACATCACATTTTTGATGCTATATAAATGTTTACATATTCTCTCATGTTTTAGAGCATGAGTTGTCTCATAGCTTTGTGTTTAATGCAGTGGAGATGATGCATATGGGTCTGTGTGGTAGGGATTTGAAGAACTATACTGAAGAGAAGGAGTTGTACTGGATTTTGAAGTTGTAAGCAGATAAGAAACCTTGGTTAAATAATAAGGTTTCTTTAAAACCAATACTTAAGTCTAGAGATGTGCATAGATAATGGGCAGGATTCACGAAGGCTTGCACGGAGTCTAAGAGTAGTGTAAGACTCCATGTAGCCTTCGCGATCCAGGAACAGCTCTAAAGTCCGTGTAAGAGACCAGCTAAAACATCTCTTACATGGAGTGGGCGTGGATATGCTAATCACCTCACTTGCAGCCGAATAGCATGCAAATGAGGTAGATTAGCGATCCAGGAAGCCCAAAGCAACCTGTGTAAGAGCCGTTTTAGCTGCAGAAATGTACTCAGTTGACAACTGAGTACGTTTCTGCAAAAAACACAATGGAGCCATGTCAGCTCCAAATAAAGGGTGCATATGTGTCAGGCAGCATGCCAATGGCCAAATATGTGGCCATTGGCAAGGTACCCCGATGCAAATATAAGAAATAAATCTTTTTTTTTTTCGGCGATCACCGATGTTTAAACACAGCGCAGCCCCGCGCAAACGGGCTGCGCTGTATAAAACATAAAAATGAAGGTTATAAACCCACAAATGTGGGTTTTATGCAATACATGGATTTACAATGCAGGGACTAGCAGACCAAAAACAACATGGCCACCGTTTAGTGGTTGCTAAGGGGGGAAGCTGAGTCTAAGAGATGTAACTAAGCATTAGTAGGCAATCTGATGTAAATGAGTGTTAGGATACTGAATTCCACTGTCACATAGCAAATGAGCACATTCTGAGTAGTGTAAGAGTTACATAAGGGGGAGGAACAGAGTAGGAGATAGGTGACATCACAGGGGGGAATGGCAGAAAGAAATGCAGTTCATTGGAGGTCAGTGTTACATGACAGATGTCAGACACATATCATGGAAAGAGGAGTGCCACAACATAAGCATGGGAAAGTCAAGAAATGGAAGGTGTACACTGTTGCCAACACCAAAGTTTCTTGCTGGGCGTGCATGCGAACGTGTGCATGCCATGAAGTGCGAGTAGGACAGTATGCGCGCGTGTAAGGCAGACTGAGCATGTGGGAGCGTGTTGGTAGATGTTTAACACTGTTTGCACTGGTGTGCACACATTTTAACCCGAATAAGCAGATTCTGAACCGTGTAAGCATGTGTGCACGTGTGTAAGCCACTGTGAGTGTGTTTCTGCTGGTATGCACGTTGCTCCCCCCTGAGGAAACAGAGAGGAAAAAGGAAGCAACAGAATTAGTAGGAAGCTAGCAGGGAATACTGCTGGAGCTAGCAGGTGAAAACAATTAGAAGCAGGCAATTACACAGGCAGAATAGTAGCCTAGCCCAGCACTTAAAACTCTGCAAACAGCAGTGCATGATGTTTCTCTCAAGAGACACTGCAAGACAGGAGTAAGCTATTAGAAGTGAAAACTGAAAAAGTTGAACTCAGAGCAGAAATGTTAGGGGCTGCCATAGCTGTCATAATGAGACATAGGTGACTTGCTGAGGGTGGTGACAATGCAGATGGTGCCAGACAACCCACAGTGAGGAGACGGAGAAGAGTGTACAGGCCCAGGGTCACCTACCACGGGTTACATGAGCTGGAGATAGTAGAGTGCTATAGAGTGGACAGAGACCTCCTGCAGCAAATAGTTGAGCTGTGCAGGCCACGCCTCACACACAGAACCAACAGAGGGGAACCCATCCCAGTGGAAACCAAGGTATGTGTTGGCCTAAGAATACTAGCAACAGGTACCTTCCAAAGACCAACTGGAGATATGATGGGGATATCACAGGCATCAGCTTCCAGGGTACTGCACCAGTTTCTGGATGCCATGTCAGCACGTCGGTGATCATGTATATTTCCCCAATGCCCGTGAGGTATTGACCAGCAATATGCGTCTCTTTCAGCAAATAGCGGAATACCCTGAGGTAGTGGGTGCAATAGACTGCACACACATACGCATCAAAGCACCAGCCGGTGAGCGGGGTAGGGCCTACATTAACCGCAAGGGCTTCACCTCCATCAACTGCCAGGTCGTGTGTGATGCCCAGGGCATAATAATGAATGTGTGCGCTGGCTGCCCTGGGAGCTACCATGATTCCCACATCTGTTATTTGACGCAGCTGTACCAGACATTTGCCAATGGGGACATCCCACACGGACACCTAATGGGGGATGCAGGTTATGCACTGGAGCCGTGGCTGATGACACCCATCAGAAACGCACACACACCTGAACAGGAACGCCATAATGAGGCACACGCACAAACACGTAATGTAATAGAGCGTGTGTTTGGGCTGCTCAAGTCACGGTTCCGGTGTCTGGACACATCTGGTGGAGCCTTGCAGTACACACCAACTACATGTACCCAAATTGTCATGGTATGTGCTATGCTACATAATATGATCTTGCGAAAACAGCTGCAGCAGGACCAGCATAGGGCTAGGCCAAACAGCTCCCCACCATTGCCAAGGCCATCACAGGCAGAGCGTGACTCAGAGGAGGAGGAACAACCTGAGCCTGCCCCAGTAGGCAGAAGGAGGCGTGCCCAGTATGCCATAGCCCTTGGCAAAGAGGCAATGCATAGCACATACACTGGCTCAGTAGGAACCCTGGGAATGATACCCCTTCTGACTCACTCAAATAATAACAGGGATGCCTAAAATGACATGACCTGCTCACAAACATGTACAGGGAGTGTAATATGTACATCCGACAGAGGCAGCCCTGCAGCACCACCTGAGGCATGAATGCCATGTGTTAAGTAATGCAACACCATGTACTATATGCACACCTGAGGACCGTGACTAATATCCTACCCTCACCAAGCATCATGCCGCAATATGACAATGAGATGATCAAGTGCAATAATTGGCTGAAGTATTGCAGTTAGTCAAAGGGGATCCAATGTGTGCCAGCCTGGGATGACATGCTGAGCATGACATGATGCTCCACCTGCTAGGACTGGCATGCACCTATCAGTGCAGGCCATATGGATACTGGCAAAGGTTGTTGTTACCCACAGCATGCCCTGAATAGGTAAGGCTCAAAACACAAACCTACCTCCATAGGTATCAGAAGGGATAAGAACCTAGCTGTAATGCTACCCAATGCCAGAAGTCTAAACAGCAAGATGCATGCAGTCTAAACTCACCCAGTATGGAGAATGTTGATATCTGTGCTGTAACAGAAAACAGGGTCAAGGCTCACAACAGCACCCTAACACTACCAGGTTACACCTCATACTGTGCTGTACAGCCTCAAAACATGGAACAAGCTACAAAAGGAGGGTGACTAGCAATAATTGTCAAGCATAACCACACCCCCCATGTTGGTACCACAACAAGAAGCAGCATGGACTAGCTATGGTCAAGTAACAGTGGCTAAAACTGCCTCCCAGTTTATAGCCTGCTACAAACTACCGTCACAACACCAGGAACTGCACCTGGCGTATGTTGGAACACATGAATATATCAAGTCCTCCAAACCACATTATATTGGGTGACTGAAAATACCCAGACATAGACTGAGAGCATTATACTAGCTCCAACACTGTAGGACAAAAGTTCATAGAATCCATAAACCAAAATGCCCAGGAACAACGTACCACTCCCACAAGAGGGGTAAGCATACTGGATGTGATAATCAGCAACATGGGTACTGGATGGCAAGATGAGAAGTGTATTGCTCACTGGTAAGACCAGACCATAGAGTAATCACACTGGATATACACATCCTGACCACAGTCCCTGGCCAGAAAACCACAGTGAAAAACATGTGTAAAGCAAAAGTTGCACTCCTCCAAACTGATGTGGAATACATTAAAGGCCCTGTGCAGGTGCAAAATATGGGCCACACCTCAGAACCTGTTATACAGGCATTCCATGAACACTGCCAGGAATGCTTGGATTATGCAATCCTAAATTAAAACAAGACACAATGCCATACACACAGGCATCTGGCATGGTGGACAGCAGCCATTACCAAACCATGCAAGAGAATGAGGAAGCTACTACATGATAGAGCAAACATAAAAAAAGAAGTAATCACTGATCAGTAGTATGGCAATAAAATATGTCCACACATACAATCCACTAAGGCCAGCTACAACAAGTTGAATCTGTGAATCTTGAGGCAATGTTACACCTGCCCCAAGTACACAGACAACCCTCAACTCCCCCCAAGAAATACAAATATATTTGAGAGATGCAACCATTTATCCAAACTGGAGGCTGAGCTCCCTCAACTCAGTACTCCCAAAACTAGTCAGGAGGAGAAGGTAACCACACACACTACAAACCCAGTCCCACATAGACCTACGACAACTGCAAACCAAAGACATAAACACAGAAAAACATTCCCAGAGGCCCGAATTACAAACACACCACACCAACAGAGGCCTCCAAAGCAGACACCCAATCAAACAACCTCCAAACATAGCACATGCAACACATAGTACACAAAACTGGTGTGCCACACAGTCACAGGCCAGAAGGAGAAACAACATGCTTGATACAGTTGTAATAGGTGACTCCATAGTGAGACATGCTGCTGTCCCGCACACCAGACTGAAGAAGGGAAAGGGTACAGTAAGCTGCCTGTAGGCTGCTACAATACACCACACAACACAAGTATGCAGGTCACCCCAAAGCAAGTAGAAATATGATGCATTCATAGTCCATGCTGGTGTGAATGACCTGAGATGTACTTCCCCGGACTACATGAAAAGAGACATAGATGAGCTCTCCGATTATGTAGTCCAGGCCGGCATGACACTGACCGTTCGCAGCATCCTACCCTCACCAAGAATGATGCCACAGTACAAACACAGAATGATCAGTTATAACAAGTGGCACAATTACTGGTGTCATTCCAAGGGGATCCAATGTCTGTCTGCTTGGGATGTCATGCTTGACAAGCCACGCAGCTGTTCCAGGGATGGCTTGCACCTGTTACCCCTGGGCGTCTGGATATTGGATAAGGCTTTTGCCACCTCCATAGAGCCTTTCGTAGGCAAGGCTGAAAAGACTAACCCACCACCCTAGAAAACATAAGTGGAAAGAAACATAAGGGTAATGCTGATCAATGCCAGATGTGTAAACCTGAATATGCATGCTCCCGAGGCCCTCCCCAGTATGGAGAACATTGATGTCTGTGCAGTGACAGAAACCTGCTGCAAGCCTCCTGACAGCACACCAGCACTACCAGGTTATACCACATATCATGCGTTATGGCCCCAAAACCTGGAACAAAACATAAAAGGAGGGTGAGTATCCATATTCAGCACAGACACCCATACGTCCAGGTAACTGACAATGCACAAGGCATTGGAGTCCACCCATGTGCAACTAACCATAGGCAAGACTGCTGTACAGTCTGTAGCATGCTACAGACCACACTCTCACACACAGGAACCCCACCCAGCCATCCTGAAGACACTGGACAGTATGAATGTCCCACCAAATACCAAACAAGGTACTCACAAATTACCACATAGGTGGTAAACCATTATGTATAGAAGGAGTAATCAGGGACCTAGGGACACAAGTGGACAGTAACCTGTTATGTGACACTCACATTGCCAATGTGGCTAGGAAGACTGTCTATATTGGACACCGTATCATGAAAGGATTCACATCTACGTCAACAGAGGTCAATGTGCCCCTATACTGTTCTCTTATCAGACCCATAATCTAGTACAATGCCTCATTTGGGATGTACCTTACCTGACACCTGCAGCAGTTAGAAAGACCTCAAAGGTACCCCACCAAGTGGATAAAAGGTCTCAAATATATGTCATATGCTGCCTGGCTGTAGACACCCCATCTGAATGCAGTCACATACCGCTTACACTGAGGCATTGTATGTCTGTTGTACAAGGCCATGTCCAACACAGGAGTAATGGACATGCTCCACCCCAGAAAACTCAAAGCCATCGGAGCTGTGAGAGTGAGAGATGTCAACCTCAACACATAATGAAATAGGATGTGATGGAGGGACAGATACATAACCCAGAGGCTCCCCACATCCTGGAACAGAATCCTACTCCATGTTAGGCAGAGCCCCTCACTGACACTCTTCAACAGGAATCTTGCCAAGTGGATGGATGATCGTAGATTTACACTGGGGGTCTTCACTGTGTCACGTCCAGACAGAGGCACAGCAAAGCAAATCATAAATGGCCATAATATTCACATAGCAAGGGGTGGTGAAAGCCACACACACTCTGGCTAGGCTTACAAATGCCCTAGGGTGGATAGCGTAGTATGAACCTATGAACCTATGAAGATACAAATTGTACAGGACACTAAGGATAATCCCATGGCTTCCTCAACTGATGGTAGGAACCGTGTTGGGAATTCACAGATATGCTCTGAATCACACAAATATTACAAACAACATACCAAACACACACACATATTGCCAGCATACATCCTGACAGGTGCAGTGCAAACCCCCCCCCCTCAGAATGCAAAATATCTATCCCAGCAGACTGCTGGCCCCCTGACATTGCAGATGCTGAGGTAACAGCCAGCATCTACAAAGCAAAACACACAGCAGCAATGGTATGAGATGGTGTCCTGGGCTGAGTCCAACATGGACTCCAAGAAGAATGGAATGCCAAATCACACTACTGCTCACTGTCAGCCTTACCACAGGATATGTACCCAAAGAGCAGTGTACAACAACAGTGGTCGTTCTCAACAAAGGTGTTGCCTGAATGGATACTGAGAACTACCACCCCAGAATCCTGAGAAGCTTGGTCTGCACAGCTATGGAAAGGATCAGCATGTACCGCAGACATAAAGATATTGGGGACCTACTGACACCGGACCCTACCCAGTGTGGCTTTCTTAAGTGCAGATCCTGACCCTAAACATGTTTGACTCATTTGAAACAGTCATTAAGGTCATTGATGAGGGCAATGTGGTCCACACAGCATAGCTGGACCTTGCAAAGGCTTCCATACAATAACCTATGTGTTCATTATAGATATGCTCACCAGCTTAAATATAAACCCCTATGTCAGTAGAGGGGTTGCAAACCAGACCAAGGACAGAACTGACATGGTCAGACATGCTGCAGCCATGTCAGACTACAAACCAGGTATAACTGGCATCCCACAAGGCTTGGTCCTGGGACCTCCCTCGTTTGGTATATATGTTCTGCTTTCAAACAAGTCAGACCAAAAAGTACACAATGAGGAACCTTGTTTGCAGACAGAAACGCCTCCGAGTCAAAAAGCTTCTTAACGCTTTTATTTTGAACAAACCAAAAGAGCGTTTTCGCCACAGACCACTGCAGCTTCTTTTCAGACCATGACTTCTTGATTGACCTGGAGGCTCTTTTTCAAAAACATGGCGCTGAGTTAATGAATGTTATTATTAAGCACTATGGTGCAAATGTTGATGTTGTATTAAAAGAAATTAATGATTTAGACAATGAAATTAAGCAACATTTAGATTTTAATAGGTACCAGTTCGATTACGGACGGATTTTGTCCAGTATTGATACTCTGCTACTTAAACTAAAGGGAAACAAGAGTAAAAAATTGAGTAGGGACAGAGAGGCTTATGGTAAAAATGCTGCTTACCCTAACCTTAAAGGGACCAGACATGTTCGTATAAGTAGTAATAATGAATATCCGGTCCAAACACTAGGTGAGGATGAGGACGGGGTAGAAGACCTTGATGAAGAAGACTCTGGGAATGTTCATGCCACCCCAACACCTAGAAGGAGTAACAGAATTAAGGGCTTTGCTAAAGATAAGGGAAGCCACGAGAGAAGTGACAAAGGTTACAATGACAACAGGGGGCACAACACTTATAATGCAGGGAATAGTAACAACAAAATTTTTAGGGCAACGCAGCAAGAAGTCTTACAGGAACAGAACAAGTAACAAACTTGCCCTGCTTGACCCCATACCTAACTTCTTGGTGGCAGATAGTTCTAGTATAGTCGACGCTGATGCCTCTAGCTCACCTTCTTATGGTGGGCCCCCTGTCATTCTCACTAACACGAATGGCGACTTTACCATTTACAATTTTTCTGACATTATTTTGGACCAACAATTGATAGAATTGTTAGCTTTTGGAAACACTTTTGTTCCAACTTCCTATGGGAATGTTGCTAAAGAAATTATTGAACTAAAGTGTTTTGTAAGAAAAATGAATCTTAAGTTACTGTTCAATCATGAAACAGAGGCTGTGAATCATGGTGAAGTAACGCCATCCCCAATGTAGGACTTCAAAACTGTCCAGTGTTTTTAATCCTCCATTACATTCTACGTTGGAATTGTTTGAGAACATGTGTGAATTTGATTTTAGATTTTTGGGTAACAAATATAATGAATATAATAGGCCTACAACTCCCAATATTTCTAAAGAACAACGCTTATTACTGGATGAACTTAGTCAGTTACCTATACGGGTGTTAAAACCGGACAAGGGAGGAGGCTTGGTGATTTTTCATAATGTCACCTATAATGAGAAAATGACTTCCCTCCTGGATAGTGATGTCTACACAAAAGCTTCAAGAAATGAAGTTAACGGTACCACACAAAGGATTAGGGGATATTTTAGGGACCTTTCCTTAACGGGGAAAATTGATATCAAGACATATAATTATATTGACATCATGTCTTCCAAGATCCCCGTTATGTTTGGGATCCCTAAAATCCATAAAAGTGTTACTGACCCCCCTATGAGAGCTTTAATTGACAGTAGATCCTCTATTACTTACCCATGTTCCAAACTAATCACACACATCTTGGACAAATACGTTAAGTACATTCCAAGTGTGTGTAAGGACTCATGGACATTTTTGGACAACATAAACAAACTGCCATTCAATGAAGATGACAACTTGTTAACTATTGATGTCATTGACCTCTATACGTGCATACCGCACTTAGAGGCGGTTGAATGGACAGGGTCAATGTTACAAAATTTTGGGCGTCAGATTGGAGGTCGAACTGGTTATGGAATTACTTGAAATAGTACTAACCAGTAACTACTTCCTATTTGACGGTGACTTCTATTTACAGAAACGGGGGGTGGCGATGGGCTCCCCATGTGGAGCAGGTGTGGCAAACTATGTAATGGGGTACTGGGAAGCAAACATCTTGGCTGATCTCCTGGTATTATGGCCCCTGTTACCTTCTACACCCGCTACCTTGACGACATGTTCCTCCTGTTCAGGTGGTCAGAATTGGAAGCGAAAAACTTAGTGGATAATATCAGTAATTCCACTGAGTTCCTGAAGTTCACTTTTAAATTTTCTACCACCGAGCTGGATTATTTAGATGTCAAACTTACGAAGGATATTTGTCATCAGTGCTTCAGGTCCACCGTCTTTAGGAAAGCCACATACTGCAATTCTTTCCTGCACTTCACCAGCTTTCACCCTCACAAACAGAAAAGATCTATAGTGAAGGGACAGCTGGTGAGGGCAGGAAGAATGTGCAGCACCTTGTGGATTTTGTTAAGGAATGTTCATTTCTGAAGGAAATGTTCACTAACCGTGGCTATCCTGAGAAAATGGTTTGTGAACTTATTGAGAAGTTACTCTTAAAAGAACTAGAGGCTTCTATACCCCTTTATTGACTAAACAAAAGGTCTCCTCCAGTGTAGTTAGTAGTTTCACAGATGAGGTGCCTATAAGTGGTCTAATAGGTAGCAATGTTGACCGCAGAGAATCAAACACAGATTTATCTTTGAGCTTCGTCACTATTTTTAGTACTAATTCAGAAGCAATTCTGGACATCATCCGTAAGAATTGGAGGTTGATATCCTCAAACCCATCACTAGCAGGAAAATTGGGAGACGAACCCAGATTTATTTTTAAACGATCTAAAATTTGAAGGAACTATTACAAAGGGATATCCAACAGCATAGTTTTTATAAAAGGAAAGGAATGTCCAGATGTGGATTCTGTAACTTCTGTAACAATGTCCGAACAGGGGAGACATTCCTTGTTAGGGACAGGAAGTTTGTCATCAAGCATGCACTTAATTGTGAGAGCAAATCAGTTATATACATTGCTATGTGCAACTGCTGCTCTGGGTTCTACATCGGAAAACCGACAGGAGACTGCGAGATAGGATGTATGAGCACTTGTATGCAATTAGGACATGTAAAGATGACAACGCACTGGCCAAACATATTGCATTGTTCCCAGGACATAGTTTTAGCTTTATGGCTATAGACCATGTACCCTTAAAAATCAGAGGGGGCCCTGTATCTTTAATACTAGAAAATTGTGAGCTGGATTGGCAGTTGCGCTTGGACGCTTTCTGTCTCCCTGGCCTTAACACTAACTGCAACATTGCCCCAGTTCTTAAATTAAAAGTTATTTCAGGTAAAACCTACTGTTACTATATAGTTTTCTCTGACTTTAGGTCTGACCCGTATATCAGGCAACACATATTGGATGACTTGGCAGTCTTGTTTGTTTTCAGCACCTTGCACTAACACATTGGGTCTAGCTAGTTGACTTGACCGTCTACTATTCAGGGCTTGCTTAACCTAACAGTCAGGTTTATAACCTAGTCTTAGTGGTCTTAGTAGGAAGACACAATGGATTCTCACGTGCTGAATCTTTTAGGTCGCACGTGTTTTCCATGAGGCAAAGGATACTTTTCCTTTTCTTCCCCTTCTTCTCTTTTCTCCTTAGTCCTGCATGGTTACAGTACAAACAGAATGTTTAATAAACTAAGCCTTAGCAAATATGAGCAGTATTTATCCCTTATACACACCTCATACAAGGCAAATTTGTTTTTAATGTTTTAAGTGAGTATCAGAGTATACTTTTTGATAGATCTACTTACATATTTTGTATAGTAGTTTATTTTAAATAGTAATGACATCTGTTCTTTGTCATCTATATTATTGTTAAGTCGCTGAGATCTTTTTTCATATAACTGAATCCATTTCTTACTGTTGTGTGCTACTTTTAAAAATGATTCTAAATGTGGGATGCCTTTAACTTTTTAGCACTTTGTATGTCTTTTTAAATACAACTGTTCGGTAACAGGAAACAGGAATATGTCATTTCCTGATGTAGTATTTTTAAAGTGAGTGTTTTTTGTCTAACTTGTTTCTCTGAGAAGCTGCAGTGGTCTGTGGCGAAAACGCTCTTTTGGTTTGTTCAAAATAAAAGCGTTAAGAAGCTTTTTGACTCGGAGGCGTTTCTGTCTGCAAACAAGGTTCCTCATTGTGTACTTTTTGGTATATATGTTCCATAGGTACAGGCCAACATGGAAGGACTGTGTCTGAACATGTTTGCAGAGGACTACAAACTGCCCACCATATCTGACCCTCCAGATGACACAAGCATCCCACAAAAGAGCCACATAGAAACAGACAACTGGTGCCATAGCCATGTCAGCAAGCTAATTGCAGAAAAGTGTATAGTCAACCCCTGTGGATATACAGTAAGTGCCCACCAATTACCACATAGGTGTTAACCCATTACATACTTAACATGTAATGAGAGACCTGGGGACACAAGGTGACAGATATCCTGCATTGGACAAACATGTGGCTGTAGTGTTTACAGAAACATACCATATACCCACCTAATCATGAAGGTTGTCAGATCTAGATAAGGGGAGGTCATTGTGGCTCTGCAGTCATCCTTCATCAGTGTTACAATTGACTACAATAGCCCCTGTGGGATGTACCTCAGCAGACACCTCCATCAACTGTAAAGTCCCCAACAGTACCTCACCAGGAGTATCAAAGAGCTTGAACAGATGCCATGTGTTGCCTGATTAAACAAACTGCAGCTACACACACTGCCATACTGCCCACCCAGAGGCAAGCTGTGCCTGATGTATAAAGCCATGTCCAAGCTGGAATCAATAAACATGCTGCACCTTGTACAATCTGAATGGCAGTGAGCTATGCACATGAGAGACCTGAACCCCAGCACTGATATACATAGGACAAGCTGTACTGCATGATCCATAACACAGAAGCCACCCCCACTCATGAGTAAACTCCCAGTACAGGTTATCCATAGAGTCACTCATCGATTCTCCTCAAGAGGAATCTTGATGAGTGGATGGGAGATGGTAGGTTTACCCTGGGTATCACTGTTATGTCACAGGTAGACGGAGGCACAGTATACTAACCATGACATATGTCATGGCAAACTCCACTTACAATGTCTGTCGAAGGACAAACACACTCTCCGATTAGCATTAGAAATGGCCTAAGGCACATCGCTAGTGTTTGCAAATGAACACCTATGTTGTGGAATACACTACCAATGTTGGACAAGCCTGGTTTAAGTAGTTCATATCTGAACATAATGCAACATGGTCAGATGTGCACAACTGTCCCCTAACCAGGCTATTGTGCTCACTATGGAACTATAAAGCAGTGATAGGACTAAAGCCCAGGATACTGTCCACCACAGTGAAAGTACTGAACCAGTACACTATACTGTTAGGTCAGTATGAAAGGATGTTGACAACTGTATGCAAAGTATCCCATGCAAACCCTGCAGGCACAGTATAATCCCTGTTGTGTTCACACACAAACTACACAACATGACACAACACACAACCATAAACGGGAGATATTTGTTGAAGTTCACACTCATCCACAAATGTGGTGGGCTGCAGAGTTCAACATATGGAAAGCTCACACTGGGCATGCTCGCACACTTTGATAAATGAGACATATGTCAGACAACATGCCATGGGAAGGCTGAACTGGGCATGCTCACACACTTAGGCCAAGTCTCAGTTTAGCAGTTGGCCACACATATCTGGTATTTGTACGTGTTATTCCATGAACCAACCACATTACAGCAATCTGCCCAGTGCACACAGTTAAATGCCTACAGAGACATACGTGATATAGTGGATCCCTCCCATATGCAAACATCTTCCACAGATACACAAGTTGTTCATACAAACAGGACTGCTATGGCAATAAAGACCTGCAAATAGTCTATCAGCAACAAATAATGTGCATCTGACAATTAAACATATGGGTGTAGAGTTCAACACTAGGCTGTTTGCCCTAGGGAATGACAGCTTAGCCAGAGTGTGCTTGGCGTCTGCCTCCCCAGTACAGTAGGCTACTGTGCCACTGTAAAGTAGGTCACATAAGGCACCGTGTGAGGCTAGTGTGCTGTGCCTCTGTTTAGCAGGGACACAGTGGAGATCCCAGGGTTTGAATTTGCTAAGCCACAGCCATGTTGTTGGTGTGTGCTGGAAGAGGGTTGTTGAGGACCTCTAACAGTAAGATGGCATCAATAACAGACTGAGGGGAGCCTTATCTGCATTGTCTGGACAATTTCACTGTCAACACTGTGCCGTGATGATTATGAGGGATTGAAGTGTCATGCCGGTACTGTTCAGAGATGTCCTCCCTCTGTGGGCTACTGCTCAGCAATGTATTAGCTCACTCTGTCTGTTGGACAGCTCATATATGGCTGGTGTACATCTGACAGGTGTCCTGTTGTGGAGCAGTCATGGGTATATTTGGGATAGCATGATCAATGCAAACCTTCCACATGCTCATAGAATGCAATTGTCAAGGATTATGCAGAGTGGCCTGTATACTCCCCCAGCATGGGTCCTTTGAAGTCTTCAACCCCAGTCTTCACAGGTGTAAATTCTGCTTTTGATAAATACAGTTTGTTTGCAGTGACAACCTTGCCTGAGGGTGGGGATGTGATATGGATGACCAGGGAGAGGTGGGTATAGTCAGATATCAACAATGGTGGTCTACCTCTGGTGTGGAACAGTGAGTACCCATGTTGTAGATGGTCAGGTGCAATATGTATTCCCCCTTGTGGCTGTGGTGAGTGGTTCTGCCATAGCACATGGACTCACAAATTGTAGTGGCTGTAGGGTAATGTTGTAGAGGCCTGAGTAGTTCCCACACACAATATGCCTGTACCTGACGTTAACAACTGGAATGGTGTATGTGAACACCTGCATATCTTGGCACTGTTCCCAAGGAAGCAAAGTGTGTGTCCTGGATGTGGGAGGGGTGGTCAGGACTAGTTGTGTTGTGTGTTACAGGTCCTGTGGTCATGAAGCATGGTATAAAACATAACCTGCCAGTGCGATGTGCATATCTGACCCTGACGTAGGTGGCTGCAAATGCATATATATGCTATCCCCCACCTGACAGGTAGTACTAGATGTACATACCTCTGTAGAAATACTGATGTCAGCACCCTATAAATACTGCAGGTGCACAGTAGATGCCCAGTAATTCGGATAGTGTGCTCTGCTAATGCGTCTCCCTCGAGTGTCATAATATAGTTAGGTAGGGATTTGAATCTTGCAAATGCTCAGTGTTGGTGTGTGTGCAAGTCTGTGTGAGGGAAATGTCCCTTTTGGCAACTGGGAACACACACTACAGGATGCACATTCCCCTTTCTAAACACTGATGATGTCAGCACCCTATAAGTAAAGCAGGAGAAGAAAAATCTCCCAGTAATGCGAATAGCACGCTCTGCTAATGTGTCGATTTCGAGTGTCATAGCATAGTTAGGTAGGGGTTTGAATCCTGCAAATGCTCAGTGTGTGTGGAGGGGGGTAGTGTGTGTGCAAGTCTGTATGAACGAAATCTCCCTTTTGGCAACTAGGAGAACACACTACAGGATGCACATTCCCCTTTCTAAACACTGATGATGTCAGCACCCTATAAGTAAAGCAGGAGAAGGAAAACCTCCCAGTAATGCAAATAGCGCACTCTGCTAATGCGTCAGTCTCGAGTGTTATAACATAGTTAGGTAGGGTTTTGAATCCTGCAAATGCTCAGTGTTTGTGGAGGAGGTTAGTGTGTGTGCAAGTCTGTATAAAAGAAATATCCCTTTCGGCAACTAGGAGAACACACTACAGGATGCACATTCCCCTTTCTAAACACTGATGATGTCAGCACCCTATAAGTACAGCAGGAGAAGGCAAACCTCCCAGTGATGCAAATAGCACACTCTGCTAATGCATCTGTCTCAAATGTCATAACATAGGTAGGTAGGGGTTTGAATCCTGCAAATGCTTAGTGTATGTGGAGGGGGTTAGTGTGTGTGCAAGTCTGTATGAAAAGACTATCCCTTTTGGCAACTAGGAGAACACACTACAGGATGCACATTCCCCTTTCTAAACACTGATGATGTCAGCACCCTATAAGTACAGCAGGAGAAGAAAAACCTCCCAATAATGTGAATAGTGCGCTCTGCAAATGTGTCCGTTTCTAGTGTCATAACATAGTTAGGTAGGGGTTTGAATCCTGCAAATGCTCAGTGAGTGTGGAGGGGTTAATGTGTGTGCAAGTCTGTAAGAAAAAAATATCCCTTTTGGCAACTGGGAGAACACACAGGATGCACATTCCCCTTTCTAAACACTGATGATGTCAGCACCCTATAAGTAAAGCAGGAGAAAGGAAACCTCCCAGTAATGCAAATAGCATGCTCCGCTAATCCGTCCATCTCAAGTGTTATAGCATAGTTAGGTAGGGGTTTGAATCCTGCAAACAGCAAGTGTGTGTGGCAATAGGTGAAAGTAGTGTGTGTGTGCAATTACATGGGTGAAAGAACTGACCCTTTTGCCAACCAGTACAACACACCAGCTGCTGCATATTCCAATCTCTACACAGAGATGATGTCAGCACCCTACAAGTACAGCGGAAGAGGGCAAATCTCCCAGTAATGCAAATAGCACGCTCTGCTACTGCATCTCTCACTACTGTCATAGCACAGTTAGTTATGGCATTGGATTCCAGACATGCCACGTGTGTTTTTGTCACACAGAATGCCCTTGTGTGTGGGTTGTTGTTCACAATAATGCATGACATGGATTAAACCAGTAATGGCAATGGACACAGATGATGTATGCGTGTGCCAAATACACATATGTACCTGTGACCTTCAATAGTTACCATGTCTGACGCCTGCCACATGTGAATACATGGTATTTGCACTGGATAACATTAAGACTGTGGTCTTCTGTGCGGGTGCTGCATGTGGTATGTGTATATACAGTGTGATATGTAGATGGTATCAACCTAGCAGTGAGGGATACACATCTGGTCTGGGGCATATAGTCTACATGTTGTTGATGGACAGGTGCTGCATGTTTTCACCTGTTGTGGGAGTGGTAACAAGTGGTTCCATAGCAATGCAGTGACTACATGCTAGGAACCTTTTCAGCTAGGGTGTTTTAGCTACGGTAATTCATCAGCATTCAGTAATACGTCAGCATTCCTGGTGAGGGTATGATGCCAACCAAGGTCAGGGTCATACCAGCCTGTGCCACATGCTCAGAGAGCCCTTCCATGTTCCCTATCATGTAGTCCAGGGAGGTACATCACAGGTCAGCCATAGTGGCATGGACAATGACTGAGTCATATGTGTCCATGCCTCTGACTGACCTGTATGCTTGTGTTATGTGGTGGACCATAGTGCCCAATGGGCATATCACTGTGACCTTCACCTTGTCCAGCCTGGTGATCGTGACCTCACTGTACCGGACAATAAAGGTACCTAACACAACTGTAGCAGGTGTGTTGTCTAGCCGTACAGGCTGTGACTGTTTGGCACACAGGATTTGTGTGCTATGTGTTATGTGTGATGTGTTCTGGCATAATGTATGCCTGTATGTCAGCTGCAGAGGTGTCTGCCGCTCAGGCAGGATGCTATTCTTAGCCTCCACGAATGGCCCAGTGTGTTCACGTGCTTGTATTGCTGTCAGTGTAGGTCTACATCAGACTGGTATTGTAGTCACTGTAGTATTTCATGCCACCTGACAGGTTATGCCAGTACTGGGTTCAGAGTGCTTAGTCCCCAGTTTGGCTATGTGGTTCCATCTCATACATGTGTTGTACGTCCATGTGTAGCGGAGAGTGTTGACTGTGTACACATGGCAGCTGTGACATTGCCACATGACCCACATATTCCACAGCTGTACCATAGAGGTGACTGACAACTGACCTTTGCACATGCTACCATAGTATTGTGATTGCCATGGTGATTAACAGCACATAGGGCCAATGGGGAACAAGGTACATAGGTTCATAGGTTCATACTAGGCTATCTGCCCTAGGGCATTTATAAACCTAGCCAGAATGTGTTTGGCTGTCGCCATCCATTGTAAATTTATCTTGCTATGCCCTTTTTCGAGGTTAGTATACTGTGCCTCTGTCTAACAGTGACACAGAAGTGATACCCAGGGTAAACCTACAATGTCCCATCCACTCATCAAGATTCCTCTTGAAGAGAGTCAATGAGGGACTCTGCCTAACCTGGACTGGGATTTTATTCCAAAGTGAAGGGAGCCTCTGGGTTATGAATCTGTCCCTCCAGCATGTCCTATTTATTTCAGTGCTGAGGTTCAAGTCTCCCGAGCGTGTAGCTCAATGGGATTTGGATATTCTGAGGTGCAGCATGCCCATTAATTCCGGGATTGACATGGCTTTATACATCAGGCACAGATTGCCGCTGAACAGGCGGTATTCCACTGAGTAGAGCTGGAGATTCTTTAACCGGTCAGCATATGACATCTGTTTGAGCCCTTTGATCCTCTTGGTGAGGTACTTTTGGGGTCTTTCCAGTTGCTGCAGGTGTCTGGTAAGGTACATCCCAACAGGGGCATTGTACTCAATTATGGGCCTGATGAGGGATGAGTAAAGAGGCACGATGTCCTCCCCTGATCTAGATGTGAATCCCTTCATGATGAGGTGGGATATATAAAATGTTTTTCTAACCACTTTGGCCACGTGGTTGTCAAATGAGAGATTGCTATCAACTTGGGTCCCCAGGTCCCTAATTACTTCTTCTGTACTTAATGGATTACCACCTATGTGGTACTTTGTAGGCACTTTGTTTTTGCCAAAGGGGAAGACTATACACTTTTTGGCATTCAGCTTGAGGCCATGGCTCTGGCACAAGTTGTCTGTTTCTGTGAGGCCCTTTTGGAGGATGCTTGTGTCAGTTGGAGAGTCGATTATGGTAGCCAGTTTGCAGTCATCTGTGAATTTGGTCAGCCACAGTCCTTCCGTGTTGGCCTGTACCTCCGATAAATATATACTGAACAAGAGAGGTCCCAGGACTGAGCCTTGTGGGACACCACTTGTAACTGGTTTGGAGTCTGGCATGGCTCCAGCAATTCTAACCATGTGCGTTCTGTCCTTGAGCCAGTGTGCAATCCATCTAGTGACATAGGGGTTTATATTTAAGCTGGTGAGCTTCTCTAGAATGCCCGAGTGGGGTATTGTATCGAAGGCTTTTGCGAGGTCCAGGTAGGCTGTGTGGACCACCTTCCCCTCGTCAATGGCCTCGGTGACTGTTTCAAAGAAATCAACCAGGTTTGAGAGGCAGGATCTGCCCTTAACAAAGCCAAACTGGGTATGATACAGTGTCTGTAGGTCCCCAATATCTTTTTTTATGAGGTCCATGATGATCCTTTCCATAGCTTTGCAGACCAAGCTAGTCAGGCTTATGGGGCAATAGTGTCCAGGATCCGTTGAGGCACCACCTTTCTGTAGAGGGACCACTGTTGCTGTACGCCACTCTTTGGCCACATATCCTGTAGTAAGGCTGGGATTGAACAGTAGTTTTATGTTTGGGTGTAGCTCTTCTTGGAGTTCATGTAGGATACAGCCTGGGACACTGTCTGGTCCCATTGATGCAGTGTGTATTGCTTTGGAGAGGGAGCATCTGAGATGTCAGGGGGGCAGCACTCTGCTGGGATAAATATTTGCCCTTTCGGTGTGGAGGGGGGGGGAGAAGTTTGCGCTGAACCTGTCAGCTAGGATGCTGGCAATGTCTGTGGGTTTGGTGTTTCTATTGACATTTTGGACTACCTCTGAGCATATCTGGGAATTACCACCCAGGTTCCTAACATAACTAAAGAAAGCCTTGTGATGATGCTTAGTGTCCTGTGCAATTTTCTCTCGAAGCTGGCCTTAGACAATCTTATGAGTGTCCGTAGTGTTTTGCTAATACTGATCAGTGATGCCTTCCCTTTTCGGGATCTTGCTGTATCATTTAGTAGCTTCCTCCTTCTATTGTATAGTTTGTTTATGGCTGGGGTCCACCAGACAGGACGTCTGCCTTTGGAGGATTGGGTCTTGGTTTTATTTGGGATTGCATGATCCATGCATTCCTGAAGGTGTTCATAGAATGCATTTATAAAGGATTCTGCGGTCTGGGCCGTATTTTCCACAGGCCCGGGGGCTTTGAAGGATTCCACCTCAGTTTTGAGGAGTGTGACATTTGCTTTAGAGAAGTTTTTCACTGTGGTTTTCTGGGCAGGGGGTGGGGTCGGGATGTGAATATCCAGTGAGATTAGTTTATGGTCTGATCTTACCAGTGAGGGATACACTTCTGGTCTGGAGCATAGAGTCCCCATCTTGGTGATGATCATGTCCAGTATGTTTTCCCCTCTTGTGGGAGTGGTAACAAGTTGTTCCATAGCATTTGAGTTTATAAATTCTAGGAACCTTTGGACTAGGGTGTTGGAGCTAGAGTAATGCTCCCAGTCTATGTTTGGGTAGTTGAAGTCGCCCAATATAATGGTGTTTGGAGAGACCTTCATATTTTCCAGTGTTTTCAGGAAGGCCGAGTGGAGTTCCTGGGTTTGGGAGGGTGGTCTGTAGCAGCCTATAAACTGGAAGGCAGTTTTACCCACTGTTAGTTGCACATGGATAGTCTCTGATGCTTCGTGCTGTGCCACCAACCTGGAGGTGTGGGTATCTTTGACGAATATTGATATTCCCCCTCCTTTTGTGGTTCGGTCCAAGTTTTGGGGCTGAAAAGCATGGTATGAGGTATAACTTGGTAGTGCTGGGGTGCTCTCAGGAGCCGTGAACCAGGTTTCTGTTACTGTACAGATATCGATGTTCTCCATGCTAAGGAGAGTTTCGAGTGCATGCATCTTGAGGTTTAGACTTCTGGCATTGAGTAGCATTACTCTTAGTTTCTTATCCCTTATGGTACCTATGGAGGTGGGTTTGTCTTTTGAGCCTTGCCTAAAAAAGGTACTATGGTGGTCGCAAGAGCCTTTGCCAATATCCGAAAGCCCAGGGGTGATAGGTGCAAGCCGATCGTGGCTTGTCGAGCATGTCATCCCAGGCTGACAGGCATTGGATCCCCTTTGAATGACACCAATACTTAAGCCAATTGTTGAAATTGATCATCTTGTCTTCATATTGTGGCATCATTCTTGGTGAGGGTAAGATGCTACTCAAGGTCAGGGTCATACCGGCCTGGGCTACATGCTCAGAGAGCTCCTCTATGTCTCTTTTCATGTAGTCCAGGGAGGTACGTCTCAGATCATTCACACCAGCATGGACAATGAGTCGTATTTGTACTTGCCTTGTAGTGACCTGAGTGCTATCTAAATATTTAATCCAAATACCTAGTGATGGATCAGAACACCCACATCTTTAGTTATTAAAATGTTTTCTTTTCCTCCCTCAGGTATTTCACTTCTTTGAAAAGCTACTTGGGTCTATCCTCACAATGTAAAACAAATGCCAGCTGTGCAGGGGATTTTATCTAAATACTTCCCACAGGTACCTTAGCAAAGGAAAAGCAAACAAAAAGAAAAAGAAACTTAAGGTGCATTTCCCACTTATCCTGACAGCTGTGTTTACTGTCTTACACATCTGTTTTTACTTTTTCTTTTTATAACTTTAAGACAGGAAGCATCTCTATGGCTGCTCTTTGCTTGACTCTTCCATTTAAAACATTTCCATCTTAGTAGGTGAATTTTCTTTAGGGTTACTCTACCCATTTAAAGCTGTGGAACAACATACAATCCTTTACTGTCATACAGTTATTAGCATTGCTTCTTTTCTCCGAGCTCTCATTTCTGAACAACTCATTCCTTTGTACCTACCTTTTTTGACCTCACTGCTGGACACAGGCCATGAATGATTGAGTTGTCTCCTGCTTTGCTCCTTCCCCTCTCCCAATTGTCCAGCCACCTATTAGACCACTCATCAATATTTCCTCTGGTCTGTGCCCACTGCTACACCTGTAAGATGCACATCTTACAAAGACACCACCATAAACCACATAACTCTCTTATCTCACTATCCTGATAGTTGGTACTTCAACATTACTGGAAGTCTTAACTCCCACTTACAACTTTCTTTACAAATACAACATGCACACATCCGATCACTAAAATGTTCTTCTTTCCACAGCTTACTGTGTTCTACCTCCCTCTTTTGCTTTCACCTCCCTTACCCCCAAAACAAATAACAAACATCTTCAGAAAACACTCATAAATCTTCATTTCACTATTTATTACCACTACTTCCACAACTCGATCAACAGAAAACCATAACCCCCCCCTGTAATTAGACCACACCTATTCCCCCCAGCTCACCACAGTCAGGATCACTCTTGCATATGATTACTAAAACTCAAACATTTTTCTCTCTGCTTAAAAATACCGAAGACCTCCTTCAGACTACCTTCCTAAGAATTCCCATTTAACCCATCCCAGGCCCAACGACTCCCTTTCCTCAACATCAGAACTACTATCTTCCTACAGTAGCCTGTGCCCTCCTCAATGCACACAGCACCAGAAAGAAGCTAGACCACATAAGTACTTTTTATTTCCTAGCACAACCCAGACATTATAGCAGTCGCAGAATCCTGGGTCAAATAGACTCTCCCATTAGCAACACTTTCGAACCGCCTACAAGTATGTCACTGATGCCAGACCAGGCAAATGATCAGGTGAAGGCTCTAATTTTGTATAGAAATAACCTCAACCCCAATGTTTTTGGCGAAGGAAACTCCTTCTCAGAGTCCAGTATGATCTGGTTTCTATTAAAATTTCCAACTCGCAAAGGTAAACCACTACAGCCTATCTACCACCCCAAGCTTCCCTAAATAAATTCTAATCACTCTTCACTAGCATCCTCAATACCTGTCCCCAAAATAATAACATAATCATTCTAAGTGATTTACATCTTAATTATCTTGGCCCGCTTTCATCTGACATGGGTATATTTTTAGCAAGCCTAGGTCTCTTTTATCTTATAATAGAAGCAACAAGACTTAACCTCTGCTCTTCCAAATACTTTATACTAGATCTGATTATTACAAAAATGCCAAACTCCATCTCCAACATAAAGTTTCTGCCACCATCAGTAAATGACCACTGCCTAATCTCCTTTAGAATTGTCAACCACCCTATAAACCTACCTCTAATATTACTCTCCTTACATTACCCTAATACAGCAACTGTAAGCCTAACCAACTTTATACTTACATTTCCCAAACACTACCATTCACCCCTTCTTCCACTTCAAATGCACATGTCCCAAAAAAGTCTCTATTCTACTTGAAACTATTTCCACTGACGTCCCTCCTGAATCTGACTACATAAATACATGGTTCATATATCATTGCAAGAAACATCTTCATCTGTAATTAACCCCCCCCCCCCAAAGCAAACAAACCCAAAGTATAATTGAAACTTCTATCCAATATCCATCCTCCCATTTCTGGGTAAACTTCTTCAAAAGATAGTCATCACACAACTCTCCCTCTATGTCCACAGGTACCACCTCCTCTACACCCAACTCTTCCTCTATACCCATCAGTACCACCTCCTCTACACCCAACTCTCCCTCTATATCCAGCAGTACCACCTGCTCTACACCCACCTCTCTCTGTATATCCAGGAGAACCACCTGCCCTACACTCACCTCTCTGTCTATATAACCAGCAGTACCACCTGCTCTACACCCACACCTCTGTCTGTATAACCAGCAGTACCACCTGCCCTACACCCACCTCTCTGTCTATATAACCAGCAGTACCACCTGCTCTACAACCACCTCTGTCTGTATATCCAGCATTACCACCTGCTCTACACCCAACTATGTCTGTATATCCAGCAGCACCACCTGCTCTACACCCACCTTTCTGTATAACCAGCAGTACCACCTGCCCTACACCCACCTCTCTGTCTATATAATCAACAGTACCACCTGATCTACACCCACCTCTCTGTCTGTATATCCAGCAGTACCACCTGCTGTACTCCCACCTCTCTGTATACCCAGCATTACCACCTGCCCTACACCCACCTCTCTGTATTTATACCCAACAGTACCACCTGCTCTACACCCACCTCTCTGTCTCTATATCCATCAGTACCACCTGCTCTACACCTACCCCTCTGTCTATATATCCAGCAGTTCCAACTGCTCTACACCCACTTCTCTGTCTGTATATCTAGCAGTATCACCTGTTCTACATCCACCTCTCTGTCTATATATCCAGCAGTACAACATGCTCTACACCCACCTCTCTGTCTGTATAACCAGCAGTCCCACCTGCTTTACACCCACCTCTGTCTATATATCTAACCGTGCCACCTGCTATACACCCACCTCACTGTCTGTATAACCAGCAGTACCACCTGCCCTACACCCACCTCTCTGTCTGTATATCTAGCAGTTCCACCTGGTCTACACCCACCTCTCTGCCTGTATATCCAGCAGTACCACCTGCCCTACACCACCTCTCTATCTATATATCCAACAATAGCACCTCCTCAACACCCACGTCTCTGTCTATATATCCAGCAGTACCACCTGCTCTACACCCACCTCTCTGTCTGTATATCTAGCAGTACCACCTGCTCTACACCCACCTCTCTGCCTGCATATCCAGCAGTACCACCTGCTCTACACCCAGCTCTGTCTATATATCTAGCAGTACCACCTGCTCTACACACACCTCTCTATCTGTATATCTAGCAGTGCCACCTGGTCTATACCCACCTCTCTGCCTGTATATCCAGCAGTACCACATGATCTGCACCCACCTCTCTGTATATCTAGCATTACCCCCTGCTCTACACCCACCTCTCTATATATATACAGCAGTACCACCTGCCCTACACCCACCTCCCTGTCTATATATCCAGCAGTCCCACCTGCTCTGCACCCACCTCTCTCTATATATAACCAGCAGTACCACCTGTTCTACACCCACCTCACTGTCTATATAACCAGCAGTACCAACTGCTCTACACCCACCTCTCTGTCTATATATCCAGCAGTACCACCTGCTCTACACCCACCTCTCTGTATATCTAGCAGTACCACCTGGTCTACACCCACCTTTCTGCCTATATATCCAGCATTACCACTTGCTCTACATCCACATCTCTGTCTGTATATCCATCATACCACCTGCTTTGCACCCAACACTTCCTCTTTATCCACAGGTACCACCTGCTGTACACCTAACTCTCTCTCTATACCCACAAGTACACCTGCTCTACACCCAACTCTCCCTCTATATGCACAAGCACCACCTGTTTCCTCCAAACAACGTGGATTCTGGCCTGGATGAAGTTCTATGACAGCTGTCTGGCCCTAACTGTTGACATCCTACTAGTGATAGTGGTGTCCTTACAGGTGCCCTATTTATAGACTTGACAAAGGCATTTGACCTCATTGATCACTATCTCCTCCAAAAGAAACTAATTGAATTCAAACCAGTCTAAAACACTGCTTCCTTGTTCAAAAACTTTCTCACTGACAGACACTTCAAAGTTAAAATAGAATCCTCCCATTCAGAATGTGTACCTATTGCTAAAGATGTACCACAAGGATCCATTCTGGCCACCGCCTCCTCTTTTCCATATTCATCAACAAACTTTAGTGTGACCTCCCCCATCTCCAGCTTATCCTCTATACTGATGACATGGTCATTTAATGATCAGATCACTCTCAAACCAACATTCAGTTCCAACTCCAGTCAGATTTACATGAGCTCCATCAATAGTTCCTAAACTACTCTTCAGCCTTACCAAGACAAAACTATGCTTTTTGTAACTCTGCAGAAAATTCACTAAGAACCTCACTCTTTAACTATCTTTGACCTATACAACCACTCCATAGAGAACCATCACCTTCAAATACCTAGGACTATGGCTTGATAAGTCAATAAACTTCCATTTCCACATAGGAAAAGTGAAAGTCAAAATGAAATCTCTCTTCTTCTGAGCCAAAAAAAGTACAGTTGTGTACACGGGTCTATATTAGATGAACGAAAGTTCATCTTATCAAACACTCACATGATTGAATATCCAGGTACTCGAAGCTGCAATTGTGGGGGGCTGCACCCCCCACACCCCCCCTAAATATATATTCCAACTCCGAGATCTCACTACAGTGAGCAAAGGGCAAATATTCCTATCTTCACTGTACCGCAATCTCACAATTTTCGGTTTTGAGTTCCGCAATATTTGCTCATGTGAGCGTTCGCTAAGATGAACTTTCATTCATCTAATATAGACCCGTGTTCACTTACCATAAATGAAGCTGTACAATTGTATTCACTGTTTCAATCATCACATTTGGGTTATCCCTGTCAGGGTAACCCTCGGCTGGCCCGAATATCAGAGACTTAGTATTTCTGCATCGGTTGCTGTCGCTTGAGGACTGACATCAGGTCGTCAGTAGTATAAAGTAAGGCAGCCAGCACCATTACATCAGTTTTTCTTGCCCTAACCTGTCAGAGCCCCCAAAGTAGGAGGCCAGGTACTGGTGGAAGAACCCCAAAAGTGGAAAATAAATGCCAACATGTCCCTTGTAAGGAAAGGAGAACAACAAGGAAGAATGGTAATAAAAGGAGAAAGAGAAGAAAGGGGGATGGAGGGAGGGAAACCAGGACTGCTTATGGTAAGTGTGCACAACTGTACTATGTTCTTCGTGTTTCACTGCTGCAGTCATCACATTTGGGTAGATTCCCAAAGTTGAGGAAATGGGTAGAAGCAGTCAAGGAAACTAGGGGCTGGCTAGGATGCCCTGCAAGACTGCAGAGGCAAACCCTGCCCTGGATTTGGAGAAGAGAGGCAGGTGGTAATGCTTGGTAAAAGTATGAACAGATGTCCAGGGGACAGCCTTCAGGATGCCCCTGGTGGGGACTCCTCTGAGGAAAGCTGCAGAGGTGGAGGCTGCTCTGGTGGAGTGTGTCCTGACCTCCTTGGGGGAGGCTTTCCATGCTGTATGTAACAGAAATTGATGCAGTGTGCTATCCATTTGGAAATGATTTGCTTGGAGATGGCTTTGCCTTCTGCCCCTGTAGCAAAGCTAACCAGCAATTGATCAGACTTTCTGAAAGATTTAGTGCTGTACAGATAGAATCTGACCTGCCTGTGCACATCTAGAGAGTGAAGAATCCTTTCCCCCTTGTTCTGGGGATTAGGAAAGAAGGTGGGCAAATTAATGGATTGGTTGAGAGCCACACTGGACACCACCTTGGGCATGAAAGATGGGTTAGTTCTGAGGGATACCCTGTCTGCATGGAAAATGATGAAGGGTTCCACAGCCATGAGTGGTTGCAGCTCAGAGACTCTTCTGGCTGAAGTGATGGCCAGAAGGAATGCTGTCTTCCAGGAGATAACGTTTTGCTCTGCAGAAGAAGCTGGTTCAAAAGGGGGCAGGGTGAGCTTTTCCAAGACAAAGTTAAGGTCCCAAGCTGGGGTTGGTGCCCTTCTGGGGGGCCTCAAGTTGCTAGCCCCTCTGAGGAACTGTTTGATTAAAGGGTGTGAGAAAAGGGGCTGCTCAGTGGGAAAATGAGCAGACATAGCAGATGCATGACTTTTTATAGAGGAGAAAGAGAGACCACTGTGTAGTAGGTCAGCTAAGTAATCCAGGATGAGAGGGATGGAGGGCTGTGTTGTATTGGCTCCATTAGCTTGGATCCAGGCGCAGAACCTTTTCCATTTATCTGCATAAGACTATCTGGTGCTAGGTGCCTGGCCTCATGGATAACATCCAGAACCTAGCAAAAACAGATTCCCAACAGGAACAAAAAACTTGGAAAATAAAGAAATAATCCCAACAATGACCTGGAATGCACCAGCTTTATTGACAACAAAATGTTCCTTCGACAAAGCGCTTTCACCAGAAATTGGCTTCATCAGAGTCAAAGAAACCTCTAACTACAACAGAATAAATAGTGAAAAATTGTTTTACTAGCACTTAATTAGTTAGTCATCAGCCATAAAATAACATTGGGTGAACTGCCCTTAGAAAAAGTGCTTAGTACAAATCATTTCATCTAAAACAAATCAAAGAATCCATTTAACAATGCATATAATACCTAGCCAAATTTAAACATATCCACTAAGTTCCACAAACAACAAATTTGGTTAAAAAGTTTGAGTGAACATATAAAAAATATAAAAATGTATTCCATGAATAAAAAACATTGATATATAAAAAACATGAGTATAGAAAGAACATAGCAGCAGGCAATGCTAATAAACATACCCAAGCTGAAAAACCGTTAACTTTTAACTTTTGAAGTTTGAAACAATACCAAACTATAGTTTCAGACTTATTCAAAACACTATTACGTCCCCATAGTGTACCTGTTCCGGATACAAGACAAACATTGTACCCAGTATAGTAAATGTGCTAAATAATGTTATTAGATCTCTGCTTTAACATGGGCATGAGGGAAATACCTTCATTAAGTCCTGGTGGTCGTGTGGCGTTTAACCTCAATTGCCACCTTGCTTTTTTGCTTTCAACAAGAAGTCTGTCATCGCCACCCCTACAGTTCGGTATCACCCAATCAATAACAACGAAAATACATTTTTTAAAATTGGGACAACCAACACTATGATTGAATAGAGCACTGTGCCCATCTTTCCTTCTAATGGCCCTAAGATGTTCACCAATCCTGTCCTTTAGCTTTCGGACAGTTTTTCCCACATAGAAAGCATGGCAACTGACACACTTGGCAACATAGACCAACATCATAGTATTACTACTACATCTCCCTGGGCATGATAAAGCGTAATCATGCCCATGTATCGCCACATATGGCCCATCATTAATGTAGCAACAAAATTTACATGACCCACATTTGACCAAGAACTTGTACAATCTATTTTTCTTGTCCTTCAGGATGTTTTTAATGTTTTTCCCATAACCCACCCTTTAGACCTATTGTGGCAGCCAGGGGTTCCAAGACTGAAACTTTGGCGGCATTTGTGTATTTTGGGTCCCAATGTGTGGTCAATGGAATTGAGCATATTCAGAAGGATTCATGGCACTGTTTGGAATGCTTGAGACATACCAACAGTGCCACTCAATATTCCTTTCTCACCATTGATGTGGTGAATTTATTTACGGTTATTCCCCATGATGAGGGATTAAATTGGTTCAGAGAATCCTTGCTCACATGTGATAGGATAGATAGAAAAAAGATTGACCAACTGGTGGAACTAATGGAATTGGTTCTTAGGAATAACTATTTAACCTTTGAAGGTGAATTGTTTCACCAGATTGCTGTTGTTGCCATGTGTGCCAAATGTTCCCCTGTTTACGCAAATTTGGTCTTGTTGCATTGGGAAAGATCCCATATTTTTTGCATTAACTTTATGCAAAATATTCTGATGTACAATAGGTTCCTTGATGATCTTATTTTGTGGAAAGGCAATGAGGAGGAGGTGAAAACATTTGTAGAGTACTTAAATCATACCACTACCTTCCTTAAATTCACCTACATGTGGCACCACACCGAAATAGATTATCTTGACATTCATCTCAAGATCACTGACAAGGGGCTACAAAGTAACATACACAGGAAAAAAACACATTCCAACTCCCTACTTTATTTCAATAGTTGCCACCCTCACCATCAGAGAAAAAGCATTATTAAGGGTCAAATGGTGAGATTATCAAGACTGGTTAGTGATCAGAAGATTTTCTTGGATGAGATGTACACTTTAGTAGGGATGGTTATCCCCTAAAATTGGTTTAAAATACAAAACATGAAGTGGTTTTCAAAAGGTCCACATCTTTTTCTCCTATTTTAACATCGGGTATTAAAACTGTGGGTACTATCACAAGGGATAATTCTGACGTACTTGTTTTAAAATATAACCCTTTGTGTACCCCCCTTATTGAAACAACTAAAAAATTGTGGCAAGTTTGTTTCGATGAATACACAAAGACAAAGTTGGGGGCTCAACCCATGGTGGTATTCAGTAGGGGGAAAAACATTAAAAACATCCTGGAGGACAAGAAAAATAGATGGTACAAGTCCTTGATGGTCAAATGTGGGTCATGTAAATTTTGTCGCTACCTTAATGATGGGCCATATGTGGCGATATATGGGCATGATTATGCTTTATCATGCCCAGGGAGATGTAGTTGTAATACTACGATGTTGGTCTATGTTGCCACATATGCCAGTTGCCATGCTTTCTATGTGGGAAAAACTGTCCGAAAGCTAAAGGACAGGATTGGTGAACATCTTAGGGCCATTAGAAGGAAAAATGGGCACAATGCTCTATTCAGTCATAGTGTTGGTTGTCCCAATTTTAGAAAATTTATTTTCTTTGTTATTGATCTGGTGATACCGAATTGTAGGGGTGGCAATGACAGACATCTTGTTAAAAGCAAAGAAGCAAGGTGGCAATTGAGGTTAAATGCTACCCGACCATCAGGACTTAATGAAGGTATTTCTCTCGTGCCCATGTTAAAGCAGAGATCTAATAATATTATTTAGCACATTTACTATACTGGGTACAATGTTTATTTTGTATCCGGAACAGGTACACTATGGGGACGTAATAGTGTTTTGAATAAGTCTGAAACTATAGTTTGGTATTGTTTCAAACTTCAAAAGTTAAAAGTTAATGGTTTTTCAGCTTGGGTATGTTTATTAGCATTGCCTGCTGCTATGTTCTTTCTATGCATGTTTTTTATATATCAATGTTTTTTATTCATGGAATAAATTTTTATAGTATTTTTTATATGTTCACTCAAATTTTTTAACCAATTTTGTTGTTTGTGGAACTTAGTGGATATGTTTAAAGTTGGCTAGGTATTATATGCATTGTTAAATGGATTCTTTGATTTGTTTTAGATGAAATGTTTTAACCTAATCACTTTTTCTAAGGGTGGTTCACCCAATGTTATTTTATGGCTGATGATTGGCTTATCAATTAACTAATTAAGTGTTTGTAAAAAAAATTTTCACTGTTTATTCTGTTGTAGTTAGAGGTTTCTTTGACTCTGATGAAGCCAATTTCTGGCAAAAGCGCTTAGTCGAAGGAACATTTTGTTGTCAATAAAGCTGGTGTGTTCCAGGTCGTTGTTGGGATTATTTCTTTATTTTCCAACATCCAGAACCTGTTTACTGATGATGGCAGATAGGTTCAGGGTTAGGGAATAAGCCAAGCTTCCAAATTGAGTGTCTGCAATTGGGGATGCATGAATTCCACTTCCCTCTGGGTCAGGAGGTTTGGAATCTGAGGAAGATGCCATGGAGACAGCGGGGACAGGCTGCGCAGCAAGGGGTACCAGTGTTGTCAGGGCCAGTCTGGATCTATAAGAATAGTCCTTGGTTTTTCCTCCCTTATTTTGAGCAATACCCTGGGAATGAGAGGTAGGGGAGGAAAGGCATAGACCAACAGACTGACCCAGGGGAAGGACAGGGCATCCACTTTCCTAAGCCATGCAGTGATGATCCCTGGTGCAGAATTTGCTGAGCTGGTGGTTGGGCTGGGAGGCAAAAAGGTCAACTTTCAAGGTTCCCTATTTCTGAGTAATTAGGGTGAAGGTACTTCTGTTGAGCTGGCACTTATTGGGTCCAGAAGATTTCTGCTTAATTGGTCTGCCAGAGAGTTGAGTGAGCCTGGTAGGAATTGTGCTAACAGTTGTAGTTGCATGGAAGAGTCTGTAAGCCGAAGGGTCATGGCCAGCCTGCACAGAGGGTAGGAGTAAGTGCCTCCCTGCTTGTTGATGTACCACATCACAGTGGTGTTGTCTGTTTTGATAAAGATAACCCCTGGAGAGAGAGAGAAGGGGTTTAAAAGCTATCAAGGTGTACTACACAGCCATCATCTTTTTTTTACTGATGTGCAGAGGGATTTGCTGTGGGCTCCATTGTCCCTGAAAGCTACAAAAAATAAAAAACTGGTAAGGGACAGCACTGACTACAGTAAAGGATTAGCCTACCCCAAACCTCCACTTGCCTAGGTATGGCTTAACCCCTCGAATCGTTCTCATAGTATTGAACATAACCATGATCCAGACAAACCATGCACCCAGTCCCCAGGATACAGCTACGCCAAGGCAGTAAGTGAGCCATGGGAGCAATAACCTGAGGGCAATAGTTGGAACAGCCGACCTGAGGAATAACACCAGAATCCAGGAGTGTTGTCACCAATGCCAATCAAGAGAATAATGCCAATCAAGGAATAATAACTGGGGCTTTGTTTCCCTTAATGAGGAACCTATTTTTGGCAACAATCCTCAGAATCATGAGAACAGTTCTCAAAATTTTCGCAACCGAGGCTGTTTTCAAATCAACTCTATCAACAATCCGATGCCATTGAATGCAAAGGGTCCGAGACCAAACTGGTCATCCCAGAGGTAGCTGCTATCATGGCTAGCTACAACCTAGCGGGTGCTTCCGGTAGCGTTAATACCAGTACTTACAGTATTGTGTTTAACAGTGACTATGACTTTAAAATCTTTAACTATTCAAATATGACTGTGGGCACACCTTTGGCTGACCTTCTTGCCAAAGGTTTAACTTTTGTTCCTGATCAGAGAGCCAATCTAGCAAGGACAGTCATCGATTTTAAAACTTTTTACAAGTAAACTAAACTTGGAGAGCATGTTTAAGAACCAACTCTCAGTAAACAGGGAATGGATAATACCCAGTGTATTTAACCCACCTTTGCCTCCTGCTTTGTTGACTTTTGAACATGTATGTGAACTAGATTTACATGACATTTTAGATAGTAGTAGATCTGTTCCTTCCAGTAAGACATTGAATTTTAATGAACATGAGTGGGATATGTTGAATTCTTTACATTTTCAGAATATTAGAATAGTAAAACCAGGTAAAGGAGGTGGCCTTGTGTTTTTTGATGAATTTCATTACAGAGACTGTAGGCTGAGATTGTTAAACACTGATAATTATACATCAGCCTCATTGAATGAAATGAACAAATCACAACAGAAGGTGAAGGTTTGCTTGAATGACTTGTTTATAGAATCAAGAATTTCTTTGGACTTGTATAATTATTTGTCATGTTTGGCCCAACTGACACCTATAATTTTTGGAATCCTGAAGGTTCACAAGAGCTTAGAGAATCCACCCCTCTGACCTATTGTGTGCGGGAGAAATTCCATCACTTATCCCATTGTAAAGTATGTTGACAAAGTTTTGAAGAAATTGGTTGAACATGTGGATCTTATTTGCAAAAATTCCTAGTCCTTTTTAAGCAACGTCAGTGGCCTCGAATACAAAGATCATATTGTTTTTCTGACCATTGACATTAAGGACCTTTATACTGTCATACCTGTGGATATAGGAATTGAATGGATTTCCAATTTTATGTTAGATAAGGGCAGTTCAGTAAGAGAAACTGAGCTTGTACAAGAATTTCTGGATTTAATTTTGACCAACAATTATTTCATGCTTGAACGGAGATATTTACAAAAGACAGGTGTCGCAATGGGCTGTCCATGTGGGGCCAGTTTTGCCAACCTTGTGATGGCCCACTGGGAGCAACACTTCGTCTTCAATAATAATGAGTTTAGTGGCAATGTGTTCATTATGTCTGATGGCGTTATCGAAGACATTCCTAAGTTTATTAATTTGAATGATTCCACAAACTTCTTGTCCTTTACATATAGTTCAAGTACAGAAAACATAGCCTATCTGCATGTAGAATTATACAAAGATAGAAGAAACCAATTGTTCAAAGCAAAGATTCATGGGAAAGCCACCTATTCTCATTATTTCCTTCATTACACCAGCAGCAATCCTTACCAACATAAGAGATCTGTTAAGGGCCATTTGTTGAGGGCGGCCCGCATGGTTTCTGATGCTGAAGAATTTTTTGTGGAATGTCAAACATTGAGGCGAATGTTTCTGAAATGGGGGTACCCTTGCCAACCTTTGGAAGAGATGATATTTGAGGTACAACATGAGAGGAATAATGGAGTATTTAGTCCAATCCTTGCAAGTAGATATGAAGGCCTCAATATGTTGACACCTTTAGTTGAGCAGAACTAACCATATAAAGCAAATTCACTCAAGGTGACTTTCATTACATCATTCAGTACAGATGCTAATATAGTACAACACATTTTATGTAAAAATTGGTCTTTACTTGGTTCATCTACAGATCTCAGTTCCATTCTTGAGCCTAGACCAAGAATCGTTTATAGAAGAGGGCTGAACCTCAAAAGTTTGGAGAGGGGTAAGATCCCAGTTGTGAGAACTCCAGGTACGTGGTGTCCCACAAGGCTTGGTCCTGGGACTCCTTCTGCTTGGCATATACTTCTCAGAAGTACAGGCAAGCACAGGAGGACTATGGCTAACCAAGTTCACCAATGACTGCAAATTGGGAGCCATAATTGACTCTCCAGCTGACACGGGCATTCTCCAAAAGGGCCTTACTGAGACAGACACCTGGTGTCAAAGTCATGGTCTCAAGCTAAATGCCAAAAAATGCATAGTCATTCCATTTGGGGAAAACAAAGCACCCATGAATTACCACATAGGTGGCAGCCCCCTTAATACATAAGAGGTAATAAGAGATCTGGGGACCCAGGTAAATAGTAATCTCTCCTTTGACAATCATATTGCCAAAGTAGTTAGGAAATCCTATGTTGCCCATTTAATTACTAAAGGGTTCGCATCTAGAAATAAAGAGGTTATAGTGCCCGTCTACTCATCACTCATCAAACCCATCATAGAGTACAATGCCCCATTTGGGATGTACCTCACAAGACACTTCCAACAGCTGGAAAGACCACAAAAGTACCTCACCAAGAGGATTACTGGCCTCAAACATATGTCCTATGTAGCCCGACTGGAAAAACTCTGGCTGTACTCAGTGGCATATCGCTTACTCAGAGGTGATCTCTGTGTGACTTACAAAGCCATGTCCAACTCAGAATTGATGGATATGCTCCACCTAAAGAAATTCAAGTCACTGCGAGACACTCGCTCTAGTGAGCTAAACCTCACCACAACAATAAATAGAACATGCTGGAGGGATAGATTCCTGTCACAGAGACTCTCCATGCTTTGGACCAAAATTTCTAACTACATTAGGCAGAGCCCCTCACTAACACTCTTCAAGAGAAACCTTGCCGAGTGGATGGGTAACAGAAAATACACCCTTGGGATCACTTCACTGGCTCTTCTTGACAGAGGCTCAGTTAATTAATCAAAGCTGACACACTCTGGCTAGGCTTATAAATGCCCTCGGGCAGATAGACTAGCACCTACCTATGAGCCTAAGAACCTATGTATAAATGCAAGAGTTGCTCCCAGAGTAGATTTATGGAGGTGGGTAATACCTTTTCCATTAGAGGGACAAAATATTATATAAATAAAAGATTTAATTGTGCCACCAAAGAACTGGTCTATTTGGCTACCTGTAATCCCTGCCCTTGTTTATACATCAGTAAGACTGACCGTAGATTCAAGGACAGAGTTTACGAACATATTTACAGCACCAGGAAGTTGAAATTGGAGAACACACTGGCTAAGCATGTGCATGAATATCATCAGCACAGCTACATGTTTAGGGTAATTGATCAGATTGAGGAAGATCCTAAGGGGGACCCCTCACTCTTAAGTTAGAACTGTGTGAGTTATTATGGCAAATAAAACTGAATGCCTACAACACTTCAGGGCTAAACGATTTGCGTTCTCTCTCTTGTGTTTTAAAACTGAAGAGTTTGCAGAGGAAACTGATTAGCTTCATCTGTATATCTTATGACTGGGTGGAACTTCCTGTTTGGACTGTATAAGAAGGAAGTAACTGTGGGGTAAATTGTCTGATGAAGTCTAGATCTTTCTGGACGAAAGCGCTCATCCTTGGATTTTTTTGTCTGAAGTTAATAAAGTGGATTCTGCATTCTACAACTGTGTGGTGATTTGCAGCCTGCAATACTTTGAGTGGGTTCAATTCAGCTACTTCTTCTGGCTTTTGTGTTTATATCTTATGAATGTTGTTTTTATATCTCTGTACCCTAGTGGAAATATTTTATATATTGCATTTTTTGCATTTTTTGTATTACATTAGTTAACTGTTAGTCTAAATAATAGTGGATATAGGATTTTAGTAGTTAGTTGCTTTAAAGGAATTGCTTATTTTGCACATCAAGCAATTATTTGCACAGTTTTTTTAACAAAGTTTTTCAAACAAGGTTATTTTTTTAAAAAAAAACAAGGTCATTTTTAAAAAACAAGGTCATTCTTAACATGTTCATAGGTTCATAGGAAGGTACTAGGTTATCTGCCCGAAGGTATTTATAAGCCTAGTTGGAATGTGTTGGCTTTCTCCACCCCCTTAGATTATTTCCCTGTGCCTCTGTCCAGCAGAGCCATTGAAGTGATCCCTGGGGTAAACTTTCTGTTTCCCATCCACTCGTCAAGGTTTTTCTTGAAGAGGGTTAGTGAGGAGCTCTCCCTAATGTAGATTGGAATCTTATTCCAGAGCATGGGAAGTCTCTGGGATAGGAATCTATCCCTCCAGCATGTCCTATTTATTGTTGTGGTGAGGTTTAGATCCCTAGACTGTGTGTCTCGAGAGGTTATGGTTTTCTTTAGGTGGAGCATGTCCATCAATTCTGGGTTGGATATGGCCTTGTATGTCAGGCAGAGATCACCTCTGATCAGGCGGTATGCAACTGAGTACAGCTGGAGTTTCTTCAGTCGAGCTGCATAGGGCATCTGTTTGAGGCCAGTGATCCTCTTGGTGAGGCACTTCTGTGGTCTTTCCAGCTGTTGCAGGTGTTTTGTAAGGTACATCCCAAATAGGGCATTGTGCTCCATGATGGGTCTGATGAGTGATGCATAGAGGGGCACAATGACCTCTTTTGATCTGGATGCAAACCCTTTTGTGATTAGATGGGCCACATAGAAGGATTTTCTAACCACTTTGGCAATGTAATTATCAAAGGAGAGGTTGCTATCTACTTGGGTCCCCAGATCCCTTATTATATCTTCCATATTTAGGGAGCTACCACCTATGTGGTTGTTTGTGGGTACTTTTTTTCCAAAGGGGATGACTATGCCCTTTTTGGCATTTAGCTTGAGGCCATGGTTTTGACACCAGGTATCTGTCTCAGTGAAACCCTTTTGGAGGATGTCTGTGTCAGCCGGAGAGTCAATTATAGCCCCTAGTTTGCAGTAGTCAGTGAACTTGGTCAGCCATAGTCCTCCTGTGCATGCCTGTACCTCTGAGAAGTATATGCCAAACAGGAGGGGTCCTAGGACTGAGCCCTGGGGAATGCCACTTGTAAATGGTTTAGAGTCAAACCTAGCTCCTGCTAATCTTGCCATGTGGGTTCTGTCTGTGAGCCAGTTGGCAACCCATCTCGTGATGATAGGGGTTTATGTTCAAGCTGGTGTGCTTGTCTATAATACCTGAATGGGGAATTGTGTTGAAGACCTTTGCAAGGTCTAGGTAGGCTGTGTGGACCACCTTTCCCTCAGCTATAGGCATGATAACTGTCTCAAAGAAGTCCACCAGGTTTAGGAGGCATGATCTGCCCTTGAAGCCAAACTGGGTAGGGTCCAGTGTTTGGAGGTTCCCAATGTCTCTGTTAATGAGATCCATGATGATGTGCTCCATAGCCTTGCAGACCAAGCTAGTCAGGCTTATAAGGCAATAGTTCCTGGGGTCTGTTGTAGCTCCACCTTTGTGGAGCGGAATAACCATTGCTGTGCACCACTCTATGGGTGCGTAGCCTGTGGAGAGGCTGAGTTTGAACAGTGTGTTTAGGTGAGGGGTTAGTTCATCTTGGAGCCCATGTAGGACACAGCCTGGGACACCATCCGGTCCCATTGATGCTGTGTTTTTGGCTTCGGAGAGGGCTATTTTAACCTGAGTGTCTGATTTCAGGGGCAGTACATTCTTCTGGTATGGTTATGGGCCCTTTTGGGGGTGAGAGGGGGGTGACATTTGCACTGAACCTGTCTGCCAGGATGTTGGCGATGTCGGTTGGTTCAGTGTATTTTATGCCATTCTGCACTCCGAGCAGATCTGAGAACTGCCACTTAGATTCTTGACATAGCTAAAGAATGCCTTGTGGTTATCTTTGGAGTCCTTGGCAATTTTTCTTTCAAAGCTAGCCTTGGATGATTTTATGAGGGATTGCAGTTTCTTGCTGATACTGATCAGGGATGTATTCCCTTCTTGGGATTTTACTCTCTTCTGTACTAGATTCCTCCTTCAGTTGTATGTATATTTATTCTTGGTCAGTGTTATACATGCTTTTTTATCTAGCTTTTATTTTTAAATGATTTCAATTATCTGCACCTTTTGCTTTTAGATGTTAATTGACGTTCAACATGTGACACTTTAAATAGCTGCATTTTACACTGCTTCTAGTTGTCTGATGAAGTCTTGCTCATAGAAGCAAGATGAAAGCACTTACACCATTGTTTCCGTGAATTAAAACTTGTCTTTGTGGATTATATTCTGTTCCTTGGATTTGTCTTGCTGCTTTGGTCGTTTTTCAGTATTTTTGGCTGTTACTTTTTTACAAGTTTGTCATTACTGACATTTGTCCTAAATCACTTATAATTGTTTTGTTCCGCATCCCATAGTGTAAGTGGCACATGATGTGCATTACAACAGAAGTGTGCCTCACAGGCATAGGGAGCCTGTTAAATATAGGTCGTAGTGTCTGGGTTACATACCTGTCTCTCCAGCATGTCCTAGTTATACCACAGTCAAGGTGTAGGTGCGTAGAACAGGCAATTCTCGTGCTAGTTATTTCTTGAATATCCAGAAGGTACACAGTAGGATCTAACACCTCCCTGTATAGCAGCCATACACCTCCCCTCCAAAGCATGTAGAAGACAGAATACACCGTTACAGCCTTTATATGGTCTGCATAGGACATACTATGTACACTGTGTATTGGTTTACTGTGGAAATTCTGTGGCTGTTACAGTTGTCAGATATGCCTGTGTAGTTACATACCAAAGGTGGCATTGCACTCATTGATAGGTGTGATGAGTGCCAAATACAGTGTAACAATGACATTCGGAGATTTACATGCCATACCTTTCTCTATGTTGTGCAACATTAAATGAATCTTCATATCTTACCAATCAGTGAAAGTCAAAGGCTAGATTATTCTCTGTGTCCATAAGGCCCTGACTAATGGGTTAACTGTTGGAGGTGTGCAGACAATACAATATTTTCCAGGAGTGGATGACTTCCAAAAGAATAGCATTGTGCATTCCTTGGCATTTAGTATTTGTCAATGGTTTTGACAACAACTGAATATGTGTGTCAGCCCATCCTGGATGACTGTTGGCTCTGTGTGGGATTCAGTGACAGCTCCTAATTTGCAATCCTCTGCAAATGTACTTATTCTGAGGTCACTGACAGTGGCCATGATTGCAAAGAAGGGAATGGCTAGGAGAGGTAGCCCCAGAAATGATTTTTGAGGGAAGTCCACTGGTGACTGGCCTCATTGTAGCAGTGGACTACCCAATACTATATTCCCAGATAATGACTGTCAGACACTTGGCTATTTACCGCCTGACATACTAATTTGTGAATAACCTGTACAGTGTTTCAACACTGCCTAATGGCCTAATCTTGTCAAATGCCTTCTCAGGCTATTGTAGGTGAAATAAGTCATTTTCCCCTCATCATTGCATAGTTTAACACTCAGTGAGGTCCACTGGTTATGGTAGGCATGATCTGTCCTTGAACAAAGCCAACTGGGTTTGGGCCAGTGTCTGTAAGTGTACTACATTGTTACTGATCAATTCCACGATAAGTCTTTTCATGGCCATAAATATAAGACTACTGAGAGAGACATCTGTGTTCAACTAAGTATTGCAGTTAACTCCATCATGGTTTCTAAGAAGATAGTCATGCAAGATGTCTGTCTGTAGAGAGCACAACAAAACAATGGAGGGAAAAGTCATACATACACCCTGTGAAAGGTAAGGAGGGAGTGTTTACAAAGTTATTCTGCATTTGGATGCTACTAAAGCAGTGTGTACTGAAATGACACAATTACCTTGTGAGGAATGCTGACAAGAGGGGAGTCACCTGAATTGCTGTTGCCTGCTACTACTGCTTGTCTAACCACAACCACTCTCTCCTGGGATACCATGCTCCTATACTTTCACTCACCAGAAGCAAAACATTAGTACCAAGCTCCACATCAGGAGCAGGCCACAGCCTGTTTGTTCATCCACATAGTTGTCCCATATCATACAAGGCTCTATAGGCTTGGCATACCCTTTTCCAGGTAGATACCTTGATTAGCAACCAGAGCAATCATTTGAGTTTGGCATGTATTATGCCTTATATTCCAGGGATGTTAGGTTTTCACTAAGGTACTGATCAGATTGAGTTGGAGCACAGCTGCACAGTTACAGTATAATGTTCAATGTCTGGTGACAGATTTCCAAGGTTGTTCTAACAAGCACCACAATGATAATGATTCTTGTCAGGTGACAATTTCACAGCAGTTCATGCAGCCTGACCTTCAACAGCTTCATGGTGCACATCTGAACATGGATCTAAGGCCTACTGCAGAGGAGTAGCGATCTTTGGCCAAAGTGTGTGTACCTTACACATGTTCTAGGTATGTCATATTGTACATTTCTGTAATCAGAACACATGTCTGTGTTCCCACATTATGTCACACAACATCCAGTTTGCTGTCTGTTTGCTTGACAGGCAGTGTAGACCAGCAAGGCCAAAGTAATGACTGCAGTGTTGAACAAGTTCTCTGGGCAGGCACAGATATCCACATATTCACTGCAAAGAGTGCCTACAGACAGTGTGTTTGAGGCTGTCAACCCCAAGGGTGTAGCAGCATGACCCTAAATTTGCTGGAGTTGTACATTGTCACATTTGTAGGTATGCTATTATAACCATGCCTAATAACAGGATTATTGTTAATCCAAGGGCCACACGCCTGGCAAAGCATTGCACTCACTCAGTCATGTTATGACACACTGTCAGGTGCTGTGTTACCTTAGGAGAACTACATAAAGGTGATAACATGTTACATTTCAGCATCTGTCAGGCTTCTGCGTAACGATGGCCTGCTGTGATGTACGCACAAGCAAGTCTGTAATGCTAATGGCATTATCAATGACCGCTGTTGAGATCCCATGTCCATACTTTGTCTACCAGCCACTTCAGTCATCCCCAAGTTACAAAATTTGATGCTTGGGCCAACACAGATCCTAACGGCATCCTAGGAGATTGTTGCTGTCCTACCATCAACTGGGTTTATTTAGCTATTTTTTTACTTAATCCCACCCCATTTCTCCCAGTTGTGTGTTGTGACTCAGTGGGCAGTGCCATCCCATGCTTCCACATGATGACACTATTTGCAAACTGCCCCATCCATTCAGCCATGCACTTTGTAGTTGGCTTACTGCCCTCTGCCAAGAAGCGATTATTTCTCTACATGCCCCGCCCACATACCCTTCCACATAGCATGGACATGCTCATCCTCCGTGTTACTCCATCAGTCACTCGAGCCACTAAGCAAACCTGGCTCGACTGGGCTGTAGTTAGGGATTTATGCATCTTTGCCACTGGAGTGTTTGACAGTTTGATTTCTTACCTCTTAATCTGGTCATGATAAGATTAATACATTATTTTGAGAGATGGAGAGTTTAGTTGAACAGATGCCGCAGTTTAGGTAACTAAATGTTTTTGGCAACTAAAAATCAAGCTGTATGGAGGCTGGGTATTCATAGGTTCGTACTAGGTTAATGACCCTAGAGCCGTTACAAGCCTAGCCCGTAGGATTATCCTGGTATCGTGCCACCCAGCCTTAGTTCCAAGTGCCTCTGTCGAGTAGAGCCACTGGAGTGATCCCTGGGGTGAATTTTCTATTTCCCATCAACTCATCAAGATTTCTCTTGAAGAGGGCCAGGGAGGTGCTCTGCTTGACATGTATGGGAGGTCTGTTCCATAGCATGGGCAGTCTCTGGGTTATGAACCTGTCCCTCCAGCATGTTTTTTTGATTGTGGTAATGAGGTTGAGGTCTCTGGAGTGTGTGGTATGGAGGGATTGGGATTTCTTTAGATGTAGCATTTCTAACAGAGCTAGGTCAGACATGGCTTTGTAAGTCAAGCAGAGATTGCCTCTAAGTAGGCGATATGAGACAGAGAATAGTTGAGTTTTTGGGTCTGTCCATATAGGACAAGTGTTTAAGGTTTAGGATCCTCTTTGTGAGGTACTTTTGTGGCCTCTCCAGTTGCTGCAGGTGGCTAGTGAGGTACATGCCAAATGGGGCATTGTACTCAATGATTGGCTTAATGAGGGAAGAGTAGAGGGAGACAATGACCTCTTTCTTCCTGGATGCAAAACCCTTAGTAAAGAGATGTGCCACATAGAAGGACTTTCTGGCCACAGTGGCAATGTGGAGGTCAAAAGAGAGGTTGCTATCAACCTGTGTTCCTAGATCTCTTTTTTATAATGCCTTCTGTGTTCAGTGGACTACCATCAATGTAGTAATTCAAGGGAACCAGGTTTTTCCCAAAGGGGATGAAGACACATTTTTTGGCATTGAGCTTAAGGCCATGGTTCTGACACCAGTTGGTCTCATTGAGGCCTTTCTGTTGGATGTCAACATCACTAGGGGAGTTAATAATAGCTCCCAACTTGCAATCATCTGTAAACTTTGTCACCCAGTGTCCCTTCATGTTGGCCTGGGCTTCAGAGAAGTAGATACCAAACGGGAGAGGACCCAGGACCAAACCCTGTGGGACTCCACTTGTGACTGGTCAGCAGTCTGACTTGTAGTCAGCTACTTTCACACTGTGGGTTCTATCTGTGAGCCAGTTTACAACCCACCTAGTGATATAGGGGTTGATGCCTATCTTAGTTTTTCTATGATTCCTGAGTGGGGAATGGTATCAAAGTCCTTGGCCAGATCAAGGTAGGCTGTATGAACTACCTTAACTTCATTCACAGCTCTGGTGACCTGACTCAAAGAAGTCGACCACGTTGAGCAGGCATGATCTACCTTACAGAAAACCAAACTGTGTAGGATCCAGAGTTTAGAGATTCCCTATATCCTTGTTTATTAGGCCCATGATGATGCGTTCCATAGCTTTGCCTATCAGACTCGTCAGGCTAATGGGGAGATAGTTCCCTGGGTCTGTAGTTGCTCCTCCTTTGTCAAGAGGGATGACTGTAGCAGTGTGCCATTCGGTAGGGACAAAGCCTGAGGTGAGGCTGTGATTGAACAGGGCACACAGGTGAGGTGTCAGTTCACTCTGTAGTTCATGTAGAACACAGCCAGGGATATTGTCAGGTCCCATAGAAGCTGTATTCTTGGCCTTGGACAATGCTGTTTTAACCTGTGCAGCAGTAATACTGGGTGCCTGGCAATCTACTGGTATTGTGATTGGTCCTTTGGGGGGGGGGGGTAAAGTTAGCACTGAATCTGTCTGCCAGTATATTTGCAATATCTGTTGGCTCGGTATAGGAGGTACCATTGTGCAGTAGCTCAGAGCAAATCTGGGTATTGCCATGGAGATTCTTTACATAACTATAGAAGCTTTGTGGCTGTCTTTACTATCTGCTGCAATTCTGTTTTCATAGCTAGCTTTAGAGGATTTGATGAGGGATCTCAACCTTTTGTTGTGGCTGATAAGGGAGTTTTTCCAGTCTTTGGACTTCAATTTATTCCACATCAGTTTCCTCTTTCTGTTGTAGAGTTTGTTTATGGCAGGGGACCACCAGATTGGCTTCCTTTTTTTTGCGGAGAGCGCCCTAATTCTATTGGGTATGGCGAGACCCATGCATTTGTGTATGTGTTCATACAGTGCATTGGTGCATGATTTGGCGGTCTTGCAACTATTCTCCCATTTGCATGGGTGCAGTGAAGTTAGCCACCTCTGTTTTTAGGAGCCCAAAGTTAGCTTTGGGGAAGTTTTTCATGGTGGTCACCTTTGTTGGCGGGGTGGGAGGGATGTGGATTTCCAAGGTGATTAGCTTGTGTTTGGATCTAACCAGGGAGGAGTTGACTATTGGTGTAGAGCAATGGTTGCCCATGTTAGTAATGACCAGGCCAAGGATGTTGCTACCTCTAGTGGGGGTAAGAATGAGCTGTTCCAAGGCATTGCAATTAATGAACAATGAAAGGAAAGTTGAATAAGATACTTGCATATTTGGAAGACCTTGCAACTGACATGGGACTGTCTGTGCAGAACTTAGGAAAATAAGACAGTTGGCATTAAATTTGTAAGCAGTTTTGCAAAATACAAATAAAAGAAGTATGTGCTGTAAGTGTAAGTTAAGATAAGATGGGGATAGTGGTAAAGTTTATGCAGATATTGAAATACTAGTGTCACACAAAGAAAGTCTGGAGAACATTTGAATAATTGACTTGCTAGAAGGAGTAGATAAGATACCCAATTCATTTCATGTGAAAATGAGTCAGGCAGATAGTTGTTCTGGCTCATTTTATTGACGAAGGTGAAATCAGGCACACTATTTAGGGATGATAGGTAGAACTGGTTAACAGCTGCAGCAACACTTTGAAGTTGCATAGCTGTTGCTGTAAGGAGTTGTTGGTAAAGCAAGCAATATTTAGAAAACTTGTGATGGCATGGAATTGTGTTCCTGTAGTTGGTTTTCTCATCCCAGCTACACAGTCCAAGAATGCAGATGGCCCCAGAGTTCTGGAACCTGTGCCAAGGAGAGGAACCACTTTGCAAAATGTACCTAGCAATTCATAGGATAACCTGGAGGAGTCTGATACTCTGAGCCACGACCTTGGAGGAGGTGATGCAAATTCATGGAGATGTGTTTAATAAACAAGTAACATGATGGAGTACTGAGGAGGAGAACGGTCTACGTCATAGCTTTCCAAGAAGGAAAATAGCAGACAAGAGTGATGATGAGAGGAAAGGTGGCTACAGGCCAAGTACTGTTAGAAGTTACACAAACAAATACAAGTGGCTGTGGAGATATAGCTACCAGTAGAGACAGAGTATAGTAGAAGGGGCCAGGGTTTTTGGTTGAGCAAGAACCAGTACAGCAGAAAACAGCTGTCAGAATTGTGTGGTGGAGCTTGAGAGTCTGTGAAGGATGTCTCTTCCATTAAAGACATAGAATGGCTGAAAACGACCTGGGGGATTTTTATGCCTTAATAATTTTTTTGAGGAATTGAGCTGATCAGTGGGAGGAGGGGAATGACATTCAAGGGAAGGTCAGAATGACAAAGGAGGGTGAATTGAATCATGAACAAGATAATAACAAATTGGTTAGGAGAGAGCTAAGATAGTCAGACCCTTTGAAAGAGAGGTATTCTAGTGGTTGAAGGCATGTGAATTTGGGAGTGTGGCACTTGTTCCCATGTTAACTGGTGTAAGATAAACTGACAGAAGAAGGGTAAGGTGAGGGGAGCTGTAGAGGATGAAAAAATGGGAATGAGGAAAAGATGATGATGATGATCCTACAAATATACTGAACACTGTTTCTAAGGACACAGTGACATGAAGTATGTTTATGAAGAGAAGTTACACATGGGGACTGTGTTGAGAACTGAGCTTACATCGGGATTGTGTTAAGAGAACTGAGTTTACTGTTGCTACTGATGGACAAACCATCACAATTACTTGTTTCGTTCCTGCATTTGGACACATTTAGAGTTTGGGGAGGGTTATTAGAGTAGAATTATTGGGTGGTGGGGAGAATTAATAGGAATGAAAGTTACTTTTAATATTGGTAATTTGCAGAAATAAGGAATAAAAATAACTTTTCTTGACAAGTGAGATTATAAAATGTTATCTCCCAGGTCCATGTTTACACTTATCAAGGGTAACAGAACTTGTCAGAGATTTGGGATGCATGGTTAGGCTTAAAATAGTCCTTGTGGTCATTAGCCTAGTAAACACCTATGAGCCTATAACTGTCCCCACCACTATAGTCCTATGCCACACAAACAAAATGTGACAGATGTGACTATTTTACAAACCTTGATTCCATGCTGTCTCACACAACAGTCAGTACATATGATAATGAGCAGTTTGCCAACATGCACATCTCACCACGTACTCCACCCACACCCACATCACAAACACCTGCATGTGTGGAGTTTCTTATCATACGCATACAAAAACAGACACCTCAGAAACCCAATTGCAAGCTAACTATGCATAATCATTCCTCTGCAGAACAAAGTACACAATAGTGCATGCACCAGTGTCTCAATGATCAAACAGCTGAGGCAAAATAAAAACTCAAACCTATTATTCATAAGTGTTTACATGATGAGACACACTGATGTCCCTCTCACCAGGCTACATATGGGAAAGGTCACAGTTAGCTGCCTGTGAGGTGCCAGGATATGCCATACCACACATGCATGCAGGTCTGTCAACATCAGGTAATGCTATGATGACTTTATAGTTCCTGTTGGTGTGTACAACTTGAGACATACCTCAATGGACTGTATGCAGACACATGACTGAGCTTACCGACTCTTTGGTGGGTATGCTCATAGTCTTCAGCTGCATTTTACCTTCACCTAGGATGATGGCCCAATACACATGGAAGATGATGGATGTCAATAATTAGCTTAATGTGTGGTGTCATTGTAAGGGGGTCCAGTACATGTCAGCAGGGGATGACATGCTCAATAGACCTCAATGCTTTGCCAGAGATGGTGTTCATCTGTCATTACCCCTAGGAGTTGTGTACTGGCCAAGTCTGCTGACATCCCGTAGTCCATTTTATAGGTGGTGTCTCAAGGGATAACTTTTCAGTGAGGAAAAATCATCTTCAAACAACATCATGGGTATGCTTCTACACCCTAGGAATGCTAACACTAAACTCCACTCACTGGAAGGTGTCCTCACTTTGGAAGATATAGACATTTTTGCAGTCACACACACCTGGTTCAAGGCTGTGGACAGGACCAGAGCCATAGCAAGCTACATGTCCTTCCACATATTCAGACCTCAAACTGGGTTGGGAGGGTGGCCTAATGGTTAAGGTGTTTGCCTTACAAGCACAAGGTGCAAGGTTCGAGTCTCACAAGGGATAATTGGCTAGGCTTAAAATGGCTCACAAGGGCAGTTAGCTTAGTACTAATCTATGAACCTATAAACTGAAAGTGTGACAGGTAATGCAGGTGGTGTATTCATATTCATTAAAGAAAGATACACATCCAGATTGGTTAAAAAGTGTGATTCCCTGGAGGCACTGCAGGTGCTATTCACTGCTAGTACAGCAACTGTTATTGCTAGCTATAGGAGCAACTCCATGAATTAGGACATCTGTTCTGATTATTTGAACCTACTTGTGTCTATCTAGATACATCACAACACCATGGTGTGGGGTGACTTTCACTAACCACCAACTGTTTTGGTTGCTCATGCTCAAACTCACTTTCCCAAAGGTTAGTCCACATCTTTAACTACAATGCCCTGAATCAGTGGAGTGACATCCCCACAAGAGGAGCTGACATACTTCATCAGATTCTTATCAATATGGATGACCACTGTAGCACCTCCATTGTGAGGTCTTCCCTGGTGAGATCTGACCACAAATCGGTCTCCTTAAAAGTAAGACTCACATCTTCCCACCCCTCTTTCAGCAAACACAGTAATAAATTTCAACAAAGCAAATTATGATCTATGGGATGGTATAAATAGCTTGACTGCACCTACCCCCCTCAGATGGGACAGGCAACTTTGCTGAGTTCTACACCAATGCTTTATGCAAGCACCTGTACAACTACATAGACTTGACTGTACCTCACAGGAGGAAAACAAGCTCCTCATGGCACAGAAAACTGGGAGTGGTCATATAATCCCCAGTTATGTCAATCTCCTAAAAGAGGGTCATCATGAACAAATGCTCGTTGACATACTCATGGCCATAATCCCCATGCAAATGTGTATGTAGTATTTTTTTCCATCTGTAATGCCAATGTTCCTGGTAAGTAGCACATCAGTAGCAACACCTGATGTACATACTCAGGGCTGATACACCTGGGCACACTGGCCTGGCCACAGGTTTTCACCTACTTTACCATAGATCACCATTTCTCCCCCATGGTAAGAAGGGAAGTATATCATGCTCATGTCATTACTGAGGACACTGTTACCCATTAATGATGTAGTTATAACCTCTGTTTACTCTTCCTTGAGCATGCCAATATTTGAGTGCAATGGCCATTTTGTCATGTATGTTGCCAAGCACCAGTACCAATTGCACACAGCACAAAGGTTCCTCACAAGGGAACTTTAAGTCCCTATATCTGTCATATGGGGATCATCTGAAATAACTGCCACTGTAGCTTGTGTCATATAGATTACTCAGATGTGATTTCTACCTGGCATACAGGACAACTTCTGACCCTGCTGTACTGGAAATGCTGGTCGAATGATACATAGATTACTTTTTGTAAGGACATTAATCTGACATGTAACATTACTAATACATGCTGGTGGGGGAGATATGTCTACCAGACTTTTACAAACCTTTGAAACAGACTCCCACATAATGACAGCGTGCACCTCATTCGCCCTCTTCAGATGCATTCTGCATGACTGCCTGGATGACCGTCATTTCACTGCAGGGCTTCTGCCTGTGTCCCCTGTGGATGGGTCAATATGTGTTGATTGTGTAAATAAGGATAAGAACATGACTAGAATTATAAGGGAGCTAGGGCCATGAGACTACTAAAGTCCAATGATCCCATGATCACAAACACTGATGTAAAATGCTTTAACATCCACACACAAACCTAGCAACAGTGAAAATAGTACCACTACCAATTAATGTTTACAGAACACTGCAGAACACACACTCCAAGTTGGCCACAATTAGGTTAGAACCCCTACCTATCTAATGGTACACACTACAAATCACAGTACTTAATGCACACACCACAGCTATTAACATCTCTTTAGGTAATGTTATGCTAGATTACATCATCAGGTATTGAGGTCTTGGGTTTAGGAATTTGGAGGCCCATGTCACCTGCTACAACCAACATACTGCAAAACCCTCCTTCTTTCTTAGTCAGTATGGTGAGGAGATGGACACGCGCACACATATGCACACACCCCCCCCCAAGTGACCTGGAGTGAGATTAGAACCCCTAGCAATGTATTCTTACACACTACAGACCACAGCACTTACCGCATGCACCACAGCTAAAGTCTGTCATGATAATTGCAGTTGGTAGTTTTAAGGTACATTATATCAGCAGGCCTTCTGGAAAACAGGAGTTTGGAGACTGGCACTACCTGCACCAGTAGTCAATGTGGGATTCCCAGTTGTTTTCAGAGAGATGCACATACACATGCAGACATGGCCTGGAATGAGATTAGAACCCTTACATATCTAATCTTACACACTACAGATCACAGTATTTATCTCACGTGCCACGGTTGATGTCTGTTTTATGCATGACTGCAGGTGAATATTTGTGAAGTATATAAACTAGGCTTGTGCTGAACAGTGTGTTTGGCCTGCAGAGTGACATTGCTTCTTACTGTTCTCTACATCTAGCAGCCTAGCAGTCAGATAACTTTTTTTTATCCTAGCTATGTGGCTAAAATACCCATTTTGTCCATATGTGGGTGTTTGCATTTGGATGGGCAAGCCTGTGGGCAAAAACAGTGTGCCCTGTCAATACGTGTGTACACAACATGGTACATAACACCACCTATTTACCTGGTGGTGTATGTGTGGTGACATCCACCATGCACAGAGGACAGTAACTAAGTGCATTATCCACTGCTGACCCATTACTTTTGGTCCTTTGAGTAACATTATATATATGTGCCATAGTGCAGCTTTAATCACCATTATCAAGGTACATAGGACAATACATACACACACATATAAACATATATATATATATATATATATATATATATATATATAGATATATATATATATATATATAGATATATATATATATATATATATATATATATATATATATATATATATATATATAGATATATATAGATATATATAGATATATGTTATGTAGATGTATGGAAAGAGACAGAAATATGTGTGTGTTAGTGTGTGTATACACACACATAGACAAGGAAATATATCTATAGTGAGAGAGAGAGATTGATACTGACAGACAGATACGTATATGCATGTATCTGTAGACATATCTATATATAAAAAGTCATTTTGAGCAGGGAGCAACATAATTGGGATCTGGTTAGCTAAGTGTATGACCATGCCCAGTGGGATTTTTGATAGTTATAAACTGACTCCAGACCATACCTACCTGTACTGCAGTCCAGAATTTGTGTGTCACAGAATATATATGTCTCTGTTTCTGCACTGCTGCACATCACTGACTTTGGTTACAACTTTATAAAGTTGTCTGATGTAATTAATATGTGACAAAGGTTAATAATATTTCACCACACAAAGACTGACAGTTTGTAAAATACATAGTAATGATTCCTCACATCCATAAAAGTGGGTATTTCTAGATTAGAACCATGAATGCCATTACACAGGCTAATCGCCCTAGTCTTTTGGACCACGCAAGCTACTTGACAGACAGGGATCAATCATCACACAATCAATTACATAAATATGTACATTGTTATTCCTGCTTTAAGTAAGCTATACAATGTATGCTCTATTTCTATGTTACTTTCCTGAGACTGCCTAGAATGCCGATATACCATTGATAAGTTTCGTTTACAGCAGTTATAAGGGAACACTGCTGTGATAGGGGTGGTGGGGCATCACATGTTGTGCTGACTATCATGTCACCCCACTGACTTGACTGATATGCCAGTAATCTGTTGCAGTAGGACTGCATGAATATTCCATGCATGAGGCCTAGTGAACAATAATGGAAACATGATAATTTAATGGATATCTGTAGTCCCGTGTGGATGTTATTTATGTCCAAGTAGCCTATTATATGTACTTGCATAATGTAACATCCAGTCATACAATGCCATATCATAATAATCCTTATGAGTACTGTGTAGGTTATGGACTTACCTTTCTAATGCAGCAAGTGACACACCTATAGTTCAGGGCTGACTCTGTCAGATACAGGCAGTACACAGCCAATACATGGGTAGGTATCGGATGTGTGGGTTGCCTGCCATAATTTTTAATTTCTGTATATGAGTAGGAGTAAGGTGTAACTCCTTAGGTACCTAGGTTGAATGTGTTGTGCATTGCCTCTTAGCCAAAGCCAACATGTACCTATCATACCTATGTCTGCCTACAGGGACATCAGCAGGGGGTTCCTCCTCCTAGTCCTCCTGTGACTTTGGCTGTGGTGACCTAGGCACTGGTGAGGGTCTATCTCTTCTCTTTGCTGATCTTGCTGCAGCTGTTTCTGTAGGATCATATTGTGTAGCATAGCACATACTGTGAATATCTGTGCACTTGTGGCTGGTGTATACTGCAGGGCTCCACCAGATATATTGAGGCACCAGAACAGTGACTTCAGAAGTCCAAACAGTTATTGCGATGTTCCTAGTTTGTGCATGTGCCTCATTATGGCATTCTTTTGTATGTGTGTGTGTGTGTATTTCTTATAGATGTCATCATCCATGCTCCCAGAGCATAGCCATCATACCACAGTAAATGGCTGTGTGGGATGTCCCCCCCCTAGCAATCCTCTGGTACAGCTGTGATGTGTGCATGATATGGCAGTTGTGATAACTGCCAGTGTTGCCAGAACACACATTCAGAATAATTCCCTGTGCATTGCACATGACTTGGCAATTGATGGAGTTGTAGCCCTTGTGGTTAACATAGATTATACACTGCTCACCAGGTGGTGCCTTGATGTGTACATGAGTGCAATCTATGGCACCCAGTACTTCAGGGTAGTGTATTACATGGTGGAAATATTGTATTTTGCTGGCTCTTACCTCAGGGGATTGGGGAAAGATATGTGCTCACTGACATGTGGTTGCATAGTAACCAGGAGCGGATGCAGATGCCTGTGACATTCCCCCCATCATTTCCCCAGTTGGTCTGTGAAAAGTACATGTAACTAATATCCTAAGGGAAATGCATACCTTTGTTTCCACTGGAATGGGTTCCCCTCTGTTAGCTCTGGCTCTGCGTTGAGGGTGGCAGAGCTCAGTCAGTTCTTGTAATATGTCCCTGTCCACATTGTAGTGCTCTATAATCTCCAGCTCATGTAGTTCCTGGAGGGCTACTTGGGGCCTGGACACTCTTCTCCTTCTCAGTCTAGGCCTACTGTCAGCAGCACCAGCAGCATTGACTTCAGCATTTAGCAGATATAGATGTAGCAGACCTGCAGCAGCCCCTAGCATTATCTCAGTTAAAGTTCCCAAGTCTGTATTCCAGTGGTCCACAGTCTTGGGGAAAATCAGACTGTAGAGTGTGTGCATACTTTATAGAGGTTTTTGTAGGTCCTGCATGTGTGACTGGCTAATTATTATGCATTTCACCTGCCTAGAATGTAATTAACATCATTTAATGGCCCTACTTTAGTGCACGATGGGGTGCCATGTGCCACACAGCATAGCTTATAGACAGTAAAAAATATTCATTGGATGTCTCTGCTTTCCATTTATTGCTGCTTATGGGTAGTGTGTCTCGCAAACACATTGAGCTGTGCTGTATGCTGCACAGCATAGCTTAGACAAACTCAAAATCAATAACTGAATATATCCAGTTTAAATTAGTTGCTGCCTACTTCATCACTGTGACCTGGTTTGTCTTTCCACGTGAACACACTCACCTATACAGTGCACAGTGCAAACATGCACACTGGGAATTAAACAATCCTGAAAGTGACTGGGCACACCCTCTGCTGGCATCCACATCCAGTGGAAATCTCAGTATGGTGTGCGAGCCTACACAAAGTGGATATGCAGACAAACTTACTCCTTTTTATTATTCAAGATATCTGCCTCATTTTCATACATATCCACGCTAACATCATGGAAACTACATAGTTCATAGCCATACGAACTGGGCAAAAGCACCAATTCACCATTGTATGGACCCAATGCAAGACCTATAAAACATTTCTGACATATATTATAAAATACATCTTTTTGCCTTTTTTTCTATTAAGCATGTTTGCGCACTGTGCCACACAGTGCAAACATGCCGACATTATTAAAAAAAATATTAATTTACCTTATTCTCTTCCTCTTTATGACATCTGCAATATTAGTTTTCAGATATCTGTATGTGGTATAACATTTTCAGGGGAGGTATGTCCGTATTTCTGGTGTCTTACATCCCCTTTTGTCTGTGTAGACTCCTGTATGCAGAAATATTTTGTGTACACTATGGACACTGACATGGAATGTCTACGCAGATGCCTTTCTACTTGTTCGATTGCTCAACCTGCCTTATTTGCATAAGATTCACCTACTTATCAGGTGATTTGCATTTCTCGGAGTATTCCCTGTTTGCACATGTGTGCACACCACTAAGCCATGCTTATTGAATTTAAAAATGTTTGCACTTGTTTATGCATCATGGAGTGATGCATACACACAAAAAAAAAAAACTTTCTGTAGGCTTTACTGAATTCCCAATTAAAAATAAAATAATTTTTCATATAAATTTTTTTTAATAAATTAGCCACAAAATTAGATTTGGAAGTGATTGTTGTTTTCTGTGTTCATGGACTTCTCTTTGCCAGTTTGCACTCAAGTATTATAAATGCTTTTCTGGAGGACCAGCTCATTAGACGAGTTTATGTTCTGTTTAATCATTCTTATTAAACTGTTTGAATGTGCAGTAAGGCAACTTAGTAGTGGGACAAAGGCATGCAGAATGATTTGTGAATTGGCAGTTATAATCACAGAATCACACGCTGGCATCTGCAAAACAATCATGTTTTATGTAGAGAGTGAGCCTACCACACATCCGTCACCCACACTTCATGTTGTATTACATAATCCTTTCAGAGGTTACTAGACAAAAGAGAAAAGAACTACATGGCTTTGACATAACTCAAGTATTTATTATTCTTAGCAAGCACTTTTGTTCTGGGAAAAGTGTCCATATCGGATAAGTTTGCAGTTTAATCAACTTTCTCAGAACAGTTCATGAAATATGGTATAAACACAACAGCCATTAGGAATCAACTCACACACTTGCTTTATTACATATATTATTTTGAAATCTGTGCAGTTGTTATAGCCAGAGTAAGTTACATGTAATGCAGTAATGGAGGAGAGATCAGCAGCAGGCTTAGTTGTTTTCTTGCAGTCTTCTGTCAGACTTCAGTGCCATTTTTGGTTACACAGAAAGCAGAGTAGAAACTATTCAGTATAAACCTAAAAAAAGATAGCAATTAAAACCAATAATCTCTTGATTATTTTCTGTTTTATTGACTGGAAGGATAAACAATACAAAAAAAGTATTTGCTAGAAGAAGGCCATCAAATGACAGTTGAGAAGAGCGTATTAAACCTTCAGTTATTCTGATATGAACTGATCAGAGTGCTCTATTTAGTGGCATCTGACAATGATAGAACTAGGAAAACAGAACAGAAAAATCTTACCTGTGCAAAAGTACAATACTCTGTTTTAACCTAAATTAGTGAATCGTTAGTAATATTAGTTATGTGTTTGCTGTGTTTAAGGAATGTAAACTACAGCAATGACTTCTTTTCAGCTACAGTGTTGTGCGTGATGACACAATAAGTGTAATGGCTAAAGGACGGGATCATTAAGAAGACAAAGTAACATGTAATGTAATAGTCAAGGAAATGCTGGAAGCATCACATATAAAACCACAAATCCTTCCAGGTCACAAAGGCAAAAGAGTCACTGCATAATGAAAGGGATGGACTGAGAGTGCCCTCTGGCCCAATTTCATATTGCCTTTAGTCTGCCTTCTCAGCCATTGTACTGGGGCATTGTCAGTTACCAGGTAGAAATATCTACCTAGTAAATATTAAGTAAAATGGAAGAAAAATTATAATTGAAATGTTAAATACTCCCCTTCAATGAAGGAATATCTCCTTTTCTGCATTGCTCAATGCTCGGCTGATATAGCACACATTGTACTCCTCACCTTGAATGCGATGGGACATCAATACCCCCTAAATCTACAGTTGATGTGTGTGTGTGTGTGTATATATATATATATATATATATATATATATATATATATATATATATATATATATATATTAAACTCTTCAGCTAAATCAGGTGTCATTAACACAGCTTCACATCATAAGATCCTTTTTAGTTCATTAGATTCCCTGTCTGGATCAAAAGTCCTCTGCACTTTAACAGGAGCTTTCACGTTTGTGAGATCTGTCAGCAGACTGGCAATGATCACAAAATTAATGCCAAGCTAGTCCAAGAGAAAGCATTTACCTGTTTTTTTTTATTAGCAGGCACAGGCCAGTTCTTCATGGCCTGTATATTTTCTACTTGTCCTCTTACATTTCTTTTCCTATAAGGCATCCATTTTGCCTGGATAACGCCATACCCAAATGAATGTCTTGTATCTGCAGTTAAGCCTGCCTGATTATGGATTCTAATATCCCCTGCACTTTTCATAATGAGGCTTCCAGGCTTCTGCATGAATAACCATGTCAGCCAGGTGTGCTACAGCATATCATGAGTGAGGCTTTAGTATTTCATTCTTTGAGTTCTCAAAGATGAATGAAGCTGCATGTAGGGCAGGTGTCATTTTTGTGTAACAAAATAAGCTGTCCTAAATTACAAAGGCTGTTTTTTTTCAAATGAGAATGTGACATTTGCTGGTATGCCTTCATGCCCTCAGTTCAGTGTTGGCAAATATGTCCTTCCCTAGGTTTTCTATAAGCTCATCAGTTGTGTGCATGCATTAACTATCAAACTTAGGAATTGGCTCTATTTGGCTGCTCCATTCACTTTTGACTCTTTAATCACCCCTAGCTTGAGCATGGTTTGAGCTTTCTGAGTTACCATTTCTGTGAATCTGTAAGGTATCAGCCTTACCTTCACTCCAGGTGTTGTTTGTACTGCGTTCTATCAGTTTAGTTCTACCATTATTTTCTGAAAACATTATTTTATTTCTTAAGGAATATTCACTTACTGCCTGATTCTGTACTCTTGACAACATTCCACTAACTGCTCCTCAGAAAGGGACTGTCTCATCCCTCCTGTATAATTTTCAGCTTGCAATCTGACTAACATGTTTTTGTCTGTTTGTTGCCATGTCTGAAGTAGATTAACTTGATAGATTTGCTCTCTCTGTCTTTCCTGACTGTATAATTATGGTCCATGCATTTGTTCTTTCAGTCAGCTCAAATGTCACTTATCACTTAACCAATAAGTTATTGATTAAATTCTCTAAATTGGGTAATTTGCATTATACAATGACTGCAACTAACATTCAAAAAGTATCACACTGATTGGTCAGCCCAGCCAGTGTGCGCATTGTAAATCTGTCCCTATACTAATAGAAAAAGGTCCAGTCATCTAGAGATTCCTTTATTAATATATGCCATAAAAATTTCACTTTTCTTTCACTTAAACAAATAATAAACTTACAAAACCGGAGACTTGAAACCAATGAGAGAGACGAGACAGACAAAAATAAAAGGATAATCAGGTACATTATGCAAAATTAGAGAAACGTAAATGATTATTGTGTTATTTTCTATGTTCCATCTCTCGCATGCCTTTAAAGTCTCCCAGTATCTTCTCTTTAATTAAAAAAAAAAAAAAAAAAAAAAAAAAACAAACAACAAAAAATGATGGAGATCTTCCTTTCTCCATTACTTCCTATACACAGCACTGAAGTGCTGCGTCAGTGTGGAAATGAAAGTCTCATATGCATGGCAGTACATCAGAAAAAGCAGTGGAATATGTGAGGAAAGTGGAATAACACCAGATAGCTGTCATGCAAAGACATTGGGCAGGATTCACAAAGGCTTGCACGGAGTGTAAGAGACGTGCAACACTCCATGCAAGCCTTGCGATCCAGGAACAGCCCTAAACTCCATGTAAGAGACCAGCTAAAACGTCTCTTACACGGACTGGGCGTGGACATGCTAAATACCTCACTTGCAGCCGAAAAGTATGCAAATGAGGTATATTAGCGATCCACGAAGCAGAAACCAGTCCATGTAAGAGACGTTTTAGCTGCAGAAATGTACTCAGTTGAGAACTGAGTATGTTTCTGCAAATCCCACAACGGAGCCATGTCAGCTCCAAAAAAGGGTGCATATGACTCAGGCAGCATGCCAATGGCCAAATATGTGGCCATTGGCAATATAACCCGATGCCAAAATATTAAAAATATATATATTTTTTTTCGGCAATCGCCGATGTTTAAACCCAGCACAGCCCCGCGCAAACTGGCTGCTCTGTATAAAATCATAAAAAAGAAGGTTATAAACCCACAAATGTGGGTTTCATGCAATACATGGAATGACAATGCAGAGACCAGCAGACCAAAAACAACATGGCCACCGTGTAGTGGTTGCTAAGGGGGGAAGCTGAGTCTAAGACATGTAACTAAGCATTAGTAGGCAATCTCATGTAAATGAGGGTTAGGATACTGAATCTCACAGTCACATAGCAAATGAGCACAGTCTGAGTAGTGTAAGAGATACATAAGGGGGAGGAATAGAGTAGGAGATAGGTGACATCACAGGGGGGAATGGTAGAAAGAAATGCAGTTCATTGGAGGTCAGTGTAACATGACAGATGACAGACACAGATCATGGAAAGAGGTGTGCCACTAGATGGAAAGTCAAGAAATGGAAGGTGTACACTGTTACTTACACCAAGTTTCTTGCTGGGTGTGCATGCGCACGTATGCACGCCATGAAGCGCGAGTAGGGCAGTGGGCATGAAGCAATGA